>NC_083767.1:61197363-61202363 GCF_963514075.1 Conger conger | reverse complement strand
GAGAGAGAGAGAACTCACACACTGGTACCCCAAAACTGAGCCAGAGAGAGAGAGAGAACTCACACACTGGTACCCCAAAACTGAGCCAGAGAGAGAGAGAGAACTCACACACTGGTACCCCAAAACTGAGCCACACAGGGCGAGAGAGACAGAATTCACAAACTAGTACCCCAAGACAGACCTATGCCACACACACACGCACACGCGCACGCGCACACGCACACGCACACGCACACGCACACACACACACACACACAGAGGGTCAGTCTATAGACCAGCGACAGAGCGTCACTGTGCAAAGGGTGGGGCTGGTCACAGTGACAACCGTACTGCACCGGCTCCAGAGACGACAGAGGTAGACCTCCCCAAGCATACGCAGAACACTGAAAACACGTCGTCCCGCCTTAGTGAGGACCGCAACTCCCAACAACGCACTGCAACATTGTATCCTCAAGTACCCTGTCAGAGTAAAGTCAGCAAGACTGAAGACACAATGCCACAGTCCAGTCCTGGGACTGGCGGTCCTCACTAAGGGGGAACAACATGTTATCTGGATGTTTTTTGACGAGCATCCCTATCCAAAGGAAAGGCAGTTTGTTTGTGCTGCCAAATTTCGTTAGAACATAACATAGCACCTCACTGCACCACCCTGAGAGAAGGCACACTGAAGCTTTACACAAAATGGAGGCCTGGTCTTGTAGACCTGAACATGGCAACACTACTGTAAAGAATAGACGGCTCCTCCAATGACGAAATTTTAGATAACTGATGACAATGCACCTTTTAAGTTGGCTCAACTTTGGTTCTTCGGATTCAAAATTCTATAGTGACAATCCATTTAATGTTGGCGCAGGAACCAAACTTAAAAAGTGCACTGTAATGAGTTATTTACAATTTATAATTTTTTTTATAGCGCAACGCTGCCATTTCATTAAGACCAGGGGGCTCAACCCAAAACTGGAAGAGGATCAGCACATTTTCCTTTCAAAGCAGGAGCAATCCTGAAGAATCTTATTCTGCATAATATAATAATGATAAACTCATGCTAACTGCAGACCTCACAGGCCTTTAGCGCTGAGTAAAACACTGCTCAGTAGGACAGGCAGCACTCCCTCTCACCACTAGGTGGTGCTGCGCACCATAATCACACTGCAAACGCTGACACCACAGCCAGTGGTGGCAAAAGGACTTCAGTCAATTTCGAGGTACTCATTTGGGAACTCGAAACATTCCAGTGTATTAAAATCAGTACAGCCGAGCGTCAGGCATCGGTTCCTGCTGTTGCACACTGAGGGCCGGGGGTCCGATCCCCGGTTCTGCCGAGGCCTGGGTTGGCCAGCGCACATGGAGCGGTATTCACTGGCTCGCCGCTCTGAGGGGGGGGGGGACTCGGCGGGGGCTGGAGGGTCGCCTTATACAGAGTCCTGATTGCACGCGCCACGATCGCGGGAACGTAACAGACAGTGCGGCTTGGAGAACGCGCGTCGTTCCGAATCCTGAATCTGGGGAATCTGAACGACGGGACTGCTGCAGTGCATCCGCAGGGGGATTGGAACAGATTGGGTGCGATTGGCACAGACTGGGAGAAAAGTGGAAAAATCTGAAACAAACAAAAATGCATCTGTAGAGCCCACTGCTGTTGTTGCGTTATCGGCTCTACTTATGGTAGAACCTATGCACTTGTAAGTCGCTTTGGATTAAAAGCGTCTGCCAAATGACTAAAATGTAAATGTAAATGGCTCAATTTTAAATAAATATTTTTAGGAATTTAACAGTTACATTCGCTATCGTTAGCATAGCTCCCCTGGCAAAATCTTCCCTCCATTAAATTCCCCCCTTCAGAACCGTCTAATCCGGATCTCATCATCAGAAACACTCGTTCAGTTTCCCTTTTCTAACTCAACCTTAAGAGAAACATCCATGGCAACCGTAAATGTGATTTAAAAAAAAAAAACTAATAAAATGTTACAATTCAGTGCACTCAAGCAATCACATTTGCTAAAAATACCTCGGGCCTCGGGCGGGTATAAATGATGTATGTTAATGTGCTGGTTTCACCTGTGAGGAGCTGTGAGAAACGGCACTGCAGCACCAGAACCTCATTATGCTCATTATGGACCGGCTCGGACGCGGAAAAATAATGTCACCGTGAACATTAGTGCGTCTGACGGCAGCAGGGCCAGCTAATGACAGCACGCCATGGGGCCATTTTACACACACTATGGGGCCATTTTACACACGCCATGGGGCCATTTTACACACAGCCATGGGGCCATTTTACACATATAACATAACATAATAAAACACAACACAACACAACATAACATAATATAGCACAGCATAGCACAACATAACATAGCACAGCATAGCATGGCATGGCATAGCATAGCATAGCATGGCATAGCATAGCACAGCATAACACAGCATGACACGACACTTCCTAACGAGAAGAGGCCATGCAGCCCAGCAGTGCTCCTCTTTTCCTTCCTCTAAAGTGAACCTAATGTTTAGTTTAGTTTACCAAAATACTAGATAGTATCTAGCACCGTATCAAGCCTGGCCTTCAAAAGCCCCAGTGTTTCAGCCTCCGCTATCAGTCATATACACTGCGAAGCATTTAAAAGCAGGAGTGGGATTCGGGGTTTGGGCGTGAGCAGATAGTAATTAACCCTTTGTTAATTGACACGCAGGTCAGTTAGCCTCACCCGGGTTATTGACGGCCGTGTTAACGGACAATCCGTCCCAGGAGTCCACAGCGACGTCCACACCGGGGATGGAGAAGAGGTCGGCCATTTTGCCTGGATTGAGACCGGTCTGATCGGCGTCCTCCAGGCTGTTCAGCTCGTTCCCCGGGCCCCCAGACTGCTTGGGGCTGGTGACTGTGGGGAACAGAGAGGGTGGTACTGGGCCCGTGCTGCTACACCACATTACATCACATTACATTACACTACATTACACTACATTACATTACACTACACTACATTACATCACATTACATTACACTACACTACATTACATTACACTACACTACACTACATTACACTACACTACACTACACTACACTACATCACATCACATTACATCACATTACATTACACTACATTACATTACATTACACTACATTACACCACATTACATCACATTACATTACACTACATTACACTACATTACATTACACTACACTACATTACATTACATTACACTACACCACATTACATCACATTACATTACACTACATTACACTACATTACATTACACTACACTACATTACATTACACTACATTACATTACATTACACTACACTACATTACATCACATTACATTACACTACATTACACTACATTACACTACATTACATTACACTACACTACATTACATTACACTACACTACATTACATTACACTACATTACATTACATTACACTACACTACACTACATTACATCACATTACACTACACTACATTACACTACATTACATTACACTACACTACATTACATTACACTACATTACATTACATTACACTACACTACATTACATTACATTACATTACATTACACTACACTACATTACATTACACTACTACACTACATTATTGGCATTTTGGCAGACGCTCTTATCCAGAGCGACGTACAGTTGATTAGATTAAGCAGGAGACAATCCTCCCCTGGAGCAATGCAGGGTTAACGGCCTTGCTCAAGGGCCCAGCGGCTGTGCGGATCTTATTGTGGATACACCGGGATTAGAACCACCGACCTTGCGTGTCCCAGTCATTTACCTTAACCACTACGCTACAGGCCGCCCCACATTACATTTCATCCAGCACAAAAAAAGGGCACAACAAGGTCATAGAACAAACAACAGAGCAGGTCGGGTGAGGCACAGTTCACTCATGATCCGTTGTAAAGCCATGAACGTAAGTCTACTACACAAGGCAGATAGGTCAAGCCTGTAACTCCCATACTGAGACTAGATCTAGATTAACTTCAGGATCTTGATGCTTGTTAATCTACACACTAATGCATATTCTCACTTCCCCAGTAAATGATCCCATATCTCATCTGAATATAAAATTAATCGCTTGCCACATAATACATATTCTTTATTGCACAATTCCCTGATAAATATTCATATTGGTACCATGTCGCTGATAAATATTATTGCTTGTACAATGCCCCCAATAAAAAACCCTCATTGTATATTAAATATAAAATTCATAGCTTGCCGCATTGTATATATTTGTTACTGTATAATATCCCTGATAAATATTCCTCTTTGTACAATGTCCCCGTTATTGTTTGTTATAAAATAAGTCTCAGAGTACATTCTTCTTTGTATCAGGATGACAAGAGAGTCTTGTGAAAAATCTCAGACTGAATGTGTTCAATTTTGTTTTATATTTATATTTATAGAAAGTCTTATTTAGCAAAATAAATAAGATTTTAAGGCTATCGTTATAAGTACTTCTTGAGAGTTCCGGCCTCGACATAGTTTAGCTGGTTGACCAGCTCAGACAAGCTACCAGCATTAGCTGGTTGACCAGCTCATACCCAACTAGACCAGCTCATGACCATCTTGACCATGCTGGTTGACCAGCTCATACCCAACTAGACCAGCTCATGACCATCTTGGCCATGCTGGTTGACCAGCTCATACCCAGCTAGATCAGCTTCATGACCATCTTGACCATGCTGGTTGACCAGCTCATACCCAGCTAGACCAGCTCATGACCATCTTGGCCATGCTGGTTGACCAGCTCATACCCAGCTAGACCAGCTCATGACCATCTTGGCCATGCTGGTTGACCAGCTCATACCCAGCTAGACCAGCTCATGACCATCTTGGCCATGCTGGTTGACCAGCTCATACCCAGCTAGACCAGCTCATGACCATCTTGGCCAAGCTGGCACAGCTGGATGTTACAGCAGGGTGTGAAGTTGTGTGTGAAGCCTCAGACGTCTCGATGTGTGGGCACCGCTGTGTGATGGGGGTAGAGAGCAGC
>NC_083767.1:61157363-61192363 GCF_963514075.1 Conger conger | reverse complement strand
GCTGGTTTTCGGAGGCAGGCCTACCGGAGTTGTCCTCGTCCTTGCGGATCTTGAGCTTGACCAGGTCCTCACACTGGTTGAGGATCTGCACGGCGTCCTCCATGGAGCAGTTCTCCAGGCGGATGTTATCGATGGCCAGCAGCTTATCACCCAGCTCCAGAGTCCCCGTCCTGTCACAGACAGCCACACAGTGATGACTCACTCACACTCACACTCACACTCACACTCACACTCACTCACTCACTCACACTCACTCACTCTCACACTCTCACTCTCTCACACTCTCACACTCACTCACTCACTCACTCACTCGCAGTACACAGAACACACACACACACACTTTGTGATAGGCAGGGCACACAAGTTTATAGAGTTCTCAGGCACTCACTCACACACACACACACACACACACACACACACACACGCTCAGGCACACACACACACAGATTCTGAAGGCATAAAAAGGAATGCCATTACATTAATACTATGACTATATTGTCCTCTTCTGAACTGCCCTGCGTTTGTATTTCTAAGCCTGATTATAGGCATTATTCTCAGCAATTTTTCCCCAGTTAAGGAACTAAATAAAATATGTAAACAAAAAGAAAGTTTTATGAGTCACGTTCCTATCGTCGCTGCTGTTGCTGTTATGCCTCTCGTGCCATTACTATTCATGTGCTGCAGTAAAATAAATAAAATGGTAAATCCCAGAGGGCGGTGTGAGGCACTACCTGTGAGCCACGCTGGCCTTCTTTATGTCCGAGATAATGAGGGCGTCGCCCGGCTTCCTGTTTGACGGGGCTGGGAGGGAGGAGAGAGAGACAAGAGGAGATTTGACTTTGTCTCAAAATGGCCGCCCACCTGCAGAGACGAGAGCAGTGGACCTCGCGGTCGCTCGACTCCATTATATCTGGCTCACCACATTATGCAGGGCTGCTGACAGTGGAACAGCCTCCAGGGCTACTCTGGGTGCAGTTACATCAATCACCGCGCCACTGATAAAACAGCACTTTGCTCTATTGAGATGTTCTGTATTGGCTTTATGGAGCCTCCTTTTTTTATTTTTATTTTTGAAATTTGCACGGTCGAGTTGTTTTTACGGGGGCTGGTTTCACTGCAGCGATATTTTTTGTCAGTTAGGCAGAACACGCACAAGCACGCAGTCTCCTCCTCTGCCCTTATTTTCTGAGTTCTACCCGGCAGCGCTGGGCAGTTATTGCGCGGGGCAGTTATTGTGTGGGGTCTGATTTGGATTCCAGACTATGGGGTGTCTTAGTCTCATCCCGTTATATACCATTCTCTAAGTTCTTTAGGATGAAGGGAGAGGCATCTTATAAATTCATAAATGTTTTATGGCAGCCATTTTCATGTCGGGCTGAAATAAGCCCTCAAACTAGTTACCTGAATAATTGAAGAAAAAAAAACACATAACAACATATTATGTTAAATTACTCTCAAAATAGACAGACTTTCATGAGTATGAACACCTTTTTTTTAATTAAAAACCAACAAAAACCCAGATATGTAGCTGCAAGCAGCGATTCAGTGTACCAAGCACAAGTGAGCAGCCACAAGACAATGAATGCAAGAAATATATTAAAATATAATTTAGTAAAAGCTGGGAAGCACTTTAGCCACATCTTAGTCTTAGTCCCAAACATTATGGTGCTCACTGTATAACAGAAACATGGTTTTCAAGACCAGGCTCGATACGGTGCTAGATTCTATTTAGCTTTTAGGCAGTTGGTACAGTTTAGTGGTCGGAAAAGGTGAGCATTGCTGGGCAGAATGGCCCGTTCTCACCGTTATGTTATGTTATGCTATGCTATGCTATGCTATGCTATGTTATGTTATGTTATGTTATGTTATGCTATGCTATGTTATGCTATGCTATGCTATGCTATTTTATGTTATGTTATGTTATACTATGCTATGCTATGCTATGTTATGTTATGTTATGCTATGCTATGCTATGCTATGTTATGTTATGTTATGCTATGCTATGCTATGCTATGTTATGTTATGTTATGTTATGTTAGGTGACGAAATAGATGTTACAAAATACTGAGTTTCCACTGGGAATTAAGTGATTGGACCCTGCCGTAGTGCAAATGATACTTCCTTTTTATTGGCCAGAACAGCAACGGCTGTTGAAAAAGCAGTCCGTGTCTGCATGTTCTCGTGGGACCAGAGAGGAGGAGCGGACGATGTTTGACTGTTGATGCGTGAGGGGAGAGTCGAGCGGCGCTTCAGCAGACTGCCGTGAATCATGAGCGCTGCCGTGGAAACCGCCTGGGGCTGCTGTCAATCACGGAGCTGTCAATCACGGAGCGATTCGCTCAAACCATCAGACCGTCAGAGGTCAGAGTGCGCAAGCTTCAGAGCCATCTGTCAGGAGATCCTCTGACTTCTACTCCGAGACAAGCGCCCCGAAGCTGGTCCTACGGCGTGTGAAATGTGAGGCGCTCGTGTTAACTCGCGACAGAGTACGTGGCCCGCATGTTAATTCCACAGCCCATTGATTCATCTTATTGGAGCTATGATTGTCATCATGAGGGACATAACCGTAATTCACACTGGGGATATGAATATGGAAATGTTATGAATATGTATGCGGTGAAGAGCCATTGGCAGCCCGAGCACGATTGTAAATCCCGCTGCTTGCAGGACACTCAGCATGCCAGACCGTGTGTCTTGGCTGAGAACACTTCCAGGACAACGAATGGGAACAGGCAATAATCTACTATTGTCCTTTTGGTTTCTCGTTGGCTGGCTGAGCGGGGACTGATGTCACTGCCCTGGGATTGGCTAAACACACACGTCACCGCGCTGGGATTGGCTGAGCACAGACCGACGTCATCACCCAGGGATGCTTTCGAGGCAGGTTTTGTGAAGCGTGAACAGTCCTTGGTTTAATGGGCTGGTAGAGGGAGCGGGGCAGTAACAGTGGAGGAAGGCTTTGTCATCACGGATTGTGTGTGTTCTCATCTCTGCTTCGACCTTCTTCATCGCGGGTCAATCGGCATTGGCTTTGTTCCTTTATCAAATTCAGCCCGTTCCCTCATCAGGTCAGCATGGAGAGGAGAACAAAGACCTCCATTTTGTAAAACAAAGTGCTTAATCTACACTATTGTCGGCGATATCCCTTGTGCCAAGCACCTTGCTAGACTATTAAATCAAATAAAATCAATTTTGTTTGTATAGCCCTTTTTTTTTCTTTCTTCTTTTTTTTTTTTTCAAAGACTGTCACACAAAAGTGCTTTACAGAGTAAGGATTCAATTCAATTTTATTTGTATGGGGCTTTTTATAGCAGACAGCCACACAGATGCTCTGCAGAGGAGGGCATCGAGGAAAGGGCAAACACCAGGCCTGAGCCTGACAAGAGAGCAACAAACTCTCCGATGGGAAGAGATCTCGCGAGGAACCCGGCTACAGAGGGGGGAGCCCATCCTCCGCTGGCTGGCAAGGCGTAAAGTCAAGGCGGAATGGATGGAACACAAATGTAATAAGGGATCGATCCCAGCAGACCGAATGGGCCGAGCAGGTTACAGTTGAGGCCACAAGGCTTTGTGAAAATAGGAAGTCGAAGAGCAGAAGCAGCAGATGATATCGCATGCCTCAGAGAAGGCTGGCCACTCATCTATCTACACAGTCCCCCATCAGCTGCAAGACTGCAGAGACCGGTCAGCCGGCTACCAGACACAGCGTGAGCTGGTCAAACCATGTCAAACTGGGAGCTGGTCTGAACTGGTCAACCAGCTAAACCATGTCGAGCTGGGAGCTGGTCTGAACTGGTCAACCAGCTAAACCATGTCGAGCTGGGAGCTGGTCTGAACTGCTCAACCAGCTAAACCATGAGGAGCTGGGAGCTGGTCTGAAGTGGTCAACCAGCTAAACCATGTCGAGCTGGGAGCTGGTCTGAACTGGTCAACCAGCTAAACCATGAGGAGCTGGGAGCTGGTCTGAACTGGTTAACCAGCTAAACCATGTCGAGCTGGGAGCTGGTCTGAACTGGTCAACCAGCTAAACCATGTCGAGCTGGGAACTGGTCTGAACTGCTCAACCGGCTACCAGCTGTTTCAAAACCTAGGTTGAGCATATTTTTTCAGCAGGGTAAACTGATAAATCTTCTAAATCTTCTACAAGATGTTTGGAAAACGAGACGCGTTGCAGTACTGGGTCCGCACACAAACAGGCAAGGCCAACACAACATAATGAATTCTTAGTGACATTCTGTTCCTGGAGAAACAGAAAACAGCACAGGCATCTCAGCCACTGTATTTTGTGTTTGGAGAGGGAAAGCTGTAATTTTAGCTGAAAGTCTGAAAGGTCAAGGGTACCTTTCCTTTCATAACTCGTAAGATAAAATGTCAACACCGTGCAAGCCTGTTTGCACATGAAACGTTTTTTTCCCTTTCAAAGTGCACCACTTTTGGGGGCTTTCATCTTGCGCATTATGCCGCGAAAAGAACATCTGCCGGGTTCTTTGTGAGTCTGAAAAACCTGGCTTTCCGGAACAGCAACCAGACTTTCACACACGCGGAAAAAGAAGTCCGGGGATAGATGCGGGATGAGAGGAAGCTCGGAACATCTGCCTCGGGGAATGTGGGATTACAACGGCAACATTACGCCAGATCACGGTCAGTCCCACCGTAAACACTGCAGACTTTTGCCAAAGACAAAAACCCTCCGTGAAAGACCCGGTTTGTAAAACTGAAGACTTGGATTGGCTTCGCGTTCCTTCTACTCCCGAGCCAAAGGCATTCAGGAATGAATGAGCAGGAATGGAAACGTGGCATGAGAGACATGCCCAAAATCACAATAGTCTTCACCCGTATGAAGTCTACAATCCGTTAGTTTGCATCTACAGAACAACAGCAATAGAAATGATATACATGCAGTAATATAAGATTAAGTTGAGATCACAGACCATTTCAAAGGACTCCAAGTGGATTCCAAGCACTTCATTTAGCAGGGCGACATGGCTCAGGCAGTAAGAGCAGCAGTCATCTGGCGTTCGGAGGATTGCCGGTTCGATCCCCCGCCCGGGCTGTGTCGAAGTGTCCCTGAACACACCTAACCCCGAAATGCTCCTGATGAGCTGGGCGGCGCCTTGCATGGCAGCCAATCGCCGTCGTTGTGTGAGTGTGTGTATGAATGGGTGAATGAGAAGCATCAATTGTACAGCGCTTTGGATAAAGGCGCTATATAAACGCCAACCATTTACCATTTACCATTTACCATTTGATTGGTCAGCCCCTAATCTAAAGATGTGTTCTGGGATTCCAGTAGAGAGTTACATCAGTCCGAAACTTTCTAATCACATATGCGTGACCTCACACCTTAAAGGGCTAACTGGCTGGCTATGCCCCACTGCGCTCCCTGGGGGCCCTGACCACGATGGAGTCCCATGGGGTCCTGACAGTACGCCCCGGCCCGGCCGGGACTGAAACAGAGCTGGCAAGGGAAATGAACTCACAGCTGATGGTGATGCCCAGCTCCACGCCCGGCTTCTTTGGCAGCTTAACGTGGAAGGTACCGCTACTAGGGATCACCGACTCTGGAGGTCAGAGAGAGAGAGAGAGAGGGAGGGAGGGGGAGAGGGGGAGAGAAAGAGAGGGAGAGAGGAAGGAGAGAGAGTGACAAGAGATGGAGAGAGAGGGAGAGAGAGAGAGAGAGGGGGGAGAGGGGGAGAGAGAGAGAAAGAGAAAGAGAGGGGGAGAGAGAGAGAGGGGAGGGGGAAAGAGAGAGAGAGATGGAGAGAGAGGGGGGAGAGGGGGGGATAGAGAGAGAGATTATCAAACCCAGAAAGAGAAGAGAGAAAGAGATAAAAGGTGAAAGGTGAGAGTGAGTAACAGACATGGCCACAGGGGCTGATGCATGTACAGAACAGCCACAGAAACAGACTACGGCACAGCTGGGAACGGTCCTCAAGGGCCAAGAGCTGCTGCTTTTCCACCCTCCCTCTTCCTGGGAGTCAGGTGTGTTCACCCTCCCTTTACCTGGGAGTCAGGTGTGAAGTCGCACTAATTGCTCAGTTATTTACCCAGGACAAAAGAGAACCAAGGCCAGATTTGGAGTTGATGATCCCTGGTCCCCCAGAGATCAGTAGCCCCGCTTTAGATACAGACAGAAAGCAGAAAGGTCCCTAAATGCTGTGACCCCTCCTGGTGAGACAGAGAACATGTTCACAGGCAGCAAAAAGGAGAAGGCAAAATAACAGCAATTCCCATAATCCCACACTCCACAGAGCTGATTTCTCAGAGTGATGTCATAATGCACTATTCTTTTGGTCTCAGCCAATGAGTGAGGGACAGTAGTTCTGCACAAAAATCCCACCAAAAAACCTCTAAAGGTGCGCACCAATGGCAACTATCCAAAATACCATTTCAACCTGCTATAAAAACCTGTTTTTCTTTAGGTTTTTATCTCACTGTGGTATGGATATTGTGTACCACTAATGTACGTATATTATGTGCAAAACAGTTGCTCCCATTCTTTCCTTAGCCGTTATTTATATCTGGTATTAATACTGACAGGATTGTTGTTCGTGTTCAGAGGTGTGCTTGGCTGAGGTGCAGAACGCTGGCCTGGATTGCGCGCATCTAAACGCTCTGATTCAGTGCTAATTCCCGTCTGTCTCTGGAGCGCCAGCTCAACGCAGGGAGCATATTCTGAGCTCCTAGTGGGAAAGCAGTACTATCCGTAGCTGCAATAACTGACGTCTGTTATCATTTTCTCTTCCTTCCCATATTTGCATTTTATTACCAAACATTTTATTTCTTTTGTTTTTGGTCACATTGCGCCCCCCCCACCCTCAATGTGTCACCGTGAATTAAATAAAGAATAAACAAAGAAACTAAGAAATTATCACTCGATGAGAATAATTATTTGCCGTGACTTCTCTTGAGCAGGAACACTGGATGGAATTTATTTTCAAATGGATCTTTCAGCACCCTGAAGGGCTGTCCACACCAAGAGCTATAGCTTCTGCAAATAAGCTCTGTTTTGCGGCCATCGATCGCTGACTCATGAATTGTATTGAACTTTGACCCCATCGCAGGCTCAATTGTCACGACAGCCGCATAATAGGACTTTCACACCTGTAATTATCATTAGCGAAGTGCCGTGAACTAGCTTCCACGTCTAAGCTCGCACTGACTCCACTTCGGCGATGTGTTCTTAGTTTCTGGCTTTCACGAGCGACAGCGTCCAAAATCAAAGTGGAGCGATGACGGAATGTTGGTGACAATGCAGCGATCGTACATCGCCCAGCTGTGAACTGGCCTTCGCATCAGCGGTGGAATGTTCCGTTAAGAACATCCTAGTCGCGTACTGTGACCTCACAAAGGCCTTACGAGGTGGCGGGGGCCGCACCTGCCACATCAAACTCGATCTCCATGGTGACCTTGCTGGTGATGCCGGAGTCCCGCAGCATCTGATTGGTCTCCTCCAGGGTGCTGTCCTCCGTGGGGATGCCGTTGATGGAGAGGATCCGGTCTCCGATCTGCAGGATCCCGCTCCTGAGAGCGTGACATCACACCGCGTCATCACACCGCGGCATCACACCGTGACATCACACCGCGTCATCACACCGTGTCATCACACCGTGTCATCACACCGTGTCATCACACCGTGTCATCACACCGCGACATCACACCGCGTCATCACACCGTGTCATCACACCGCGACATCACACCGCGTCATCACACCGCGTCATCACACCGCGTCATCACACCGCGACATCACACCGCGACATCACACCGCGTCATCACACCGTGTCATCACACCACGACATCACACCGCGACATCACACAGTGTCATCACACCGCGTCATCACACCGTGTCATCACACCGCGACATCACACCGCGTCATCACACCATGTCATCACACCGTGTCATCACACCGTGTCATCACACCGCGACATCACACCGTGTCATCACACCGCGACATCACACAGTGTCATCACACCGTGTCATCACACCGTGTCATCACACCGTGTCATCACACCGCGACATCACACCGCGACATCACACAGTGTCATCACACCGCGACATCACACCGCGTCATCACACCGCGTCATCACACCGCGACATCACACCGCGTCATCACACCGTGTCATCACACCGTGTCATCACACCGCGACATCAGGGCTCACCTCTCTGCTGGGCTGTCCGGGTCCATGTAGGCGATGAGGGGGGGGGAGCTGAGCGTTTCCGTGGCAAAGACCCCGCCCTGCAGCTGGATGCCGAAACCCATGATGGAGTCACAGATGAGGACCACCTCCGTGCTCTCAGTGTGCACCACCTGCCCCGACAGACCCAACGTGCTGGAGGCCAGGGACACTGAGGGAGAGAGGGAGGAGAGGGGGAGAGGGGGAGGGAGAGGAGAGGAGGGGGAGAGAGGAGGGGAGAGGAGGGGAGAGGGGGAGGAGAGGAGAGGAGAGGAGGGGAGAGGGGGAGAGGAGAGAGAGAGGGGAGAGAGGAGGGGGAGAGGAGGGGAGAGGGAAAGGAGGAGGAGGGGGAGGGGGAGGAGAGGGGGAGAGGGGGAGAGGAGGGGAGAGAGAGAGCAGAGGGGGGGAGAGAGGAGGGGGAGGAGAGGAGGGGGAGAGGAAGGAGAGAGGGAGAGCAGAGGAGGGGAGAGGGGGAGAGGGGGAGGGAGAGGAGAGAGAGAGCAGAGGGGGGGAGAGAAGAGGGGGAGGAGAGGAGGGGGAGAGGAGGGAGAGAGGGAGAGCAGAGGAGGGGAGGGGGGAGAGGGGGAGGGAGAGGAGAGGAGGGGGAGAGAGGAGGGGAGAGGAGGGGAGAGGGGGAAGAGAGGAGGGGAGAGGAGGGGAGAGGGGGAGACGAGGAGGGGGAGAGGGAGCAGAGGAGGGGAGAGAGGGAGGGAGAGAGGTGGGGTGAATTTGTGCAGCAGTCAGACAGTGCTGAATGTGGGCAGAGAGAAAGAGTTCAGGTCCTGCAGGGCCCGTGCAGGAATCTGTGTGCAGGAATCTGTGTGCAGGAATCTGTGTGCAGGAATCTGTGTGCAGGTACCCTGGCTGAATGAGGAACCGACTGTTTACACCGTCACTGTCCTACATATTCAGGTTTTGAGAGAAAGAGAGAGAGAGAGCGAGAGAGAGAGAAAGAGGGATGGAGAGAGAGACACACACACAGAGAAAGAGAGTGTGTGAGAGAGAGAGAGGGAGAGAGAAAGGGAGAGAGAGAGAATGAGAGAGAGAGAGAGAAAGGGAGAGAGAGAATGAGAAAGAGAGAATGAGAGAGCCAACCCCTGAACCCTGCCTGCTGAGCCTTAATGAACACTTTGGAGAAAGAGGTCCACAGCACCGCGGCATCCAGTCCGCACCACACCTGGGCTCGTGCAACGTCACCATTGACCTTTCCACAATGACAGCATAAAGGGAAAAGCAACCGATGTCTTCCAGACCCTTCGCAATTGATTTCTCTCAATCTTTCAAGTCAAGCCTGTCAGTGCACGACGTCTCCTGTGTAAAATTTTATAAAAATTTGGCGTGTCCCCAAAAAAGAACATTGCCAGACCACATTCAAGGTCCCCTGAATGCAATGCAGTCACACTTCTTTACACTTTCTCTCTCCTCAGTGGATTCCACATCAAACCTAGCCGCAACAGACAGCAGTGAAATGGATGCTTCAGTCGTATCTGCTTTCTTGCCGGTGCGGAATGCGTCACTGAGAAACGTCTTTAAGGGCATCCTGTTCTAGAGAAATGAGTCAGCTGGAAGTTCCTGCTTCTCCACGAACAGCATGTGCTGTGTGAGGGGATTATAAATGTGCTACCAGTAGTGCCAAAACCCAGTCAAATCGCTACCTTTTTTTATATAAAGGTAGGGAAACATTATTTCACAAAGCGAATGAAACAGAAATCACTGTTGAGGTTCGCCCTGGGGCTTGACCTGGCTGTGGGTAGTGGAGGAGAAGCCCAGAGACACTGATCTCCTTTGATGTGTTTGCGCGCCGTCGAATTTCTCTACGCTGGAAAGCGCTGTGTCCTCACCTGACACCGAGACTGGGAATCACGTCATGCTATGGCAAGCCGCAGTTGACAATAGGGATGTGACAATTAATCAGTTTTAGTAACCGGTTACCATCCCATTTTTTAAACGGTTAACCGGTTAACCGATACTGGTTATGACTGCTAGGGGGCGTGCATATATCAATAGTTAAATGGCAACATTGTAAGTCAGATAATAGTAAGTCAGCCTAATTGCCACATTAAATATTTACATTGACATTGACATTGCGCAGTGTAACCTCACAGTTGCAGAGATCTGTAGTAAATCCCTGTAGTTTACCTCCAGGCAATGATGCTCGATCGTGTGTCAGTTTTTTAAATGCACCTTGATTGGCATGAAATCTGTGAATATGATGCTGTTAACAACTTTGTTACAGACGGGATTGTGCACTCAAAATTCCGTGGTCACGCAATATTTGCCTGATATATTATAACACCGGGTCTGTTTTACCATAGGCGGCTGGTCTCATGATTTTACTTTCATGCCAGTGCAGGTCGCTGTACAATTTGATATATTCATATGCAACGGTAAACTTGCATTTTATATGCCAATGCATTTAATATGGCGTGGGACCATCGTGGTGGTGAGATTAACGTGTCCGTTTTTCGCCGAAAGCAGGGAATTTTCGCTTTCAATATCCGATGGACAAATAGCCTAATGATAATGTTTTGCTTTATTTATTTTTTATGTAGGTAGCGCACAATGGAACGCGAAGCTCGGTTTGCTGGTAGTGTCAACTCACGTGTCAACGAATAAACTCGGATGAAGAAACGCCATATGATTAAGCCATAAGTGAACTAACAGCCACAGATTTAAAACACACAGAAATTATTTGACAACTATAGTACTGTTGCATTCAATTCCATGTGGTGTTTGCATTCTTAAGCCTCTGAAATGGCCGCAGATTGCTTGCTTGTACGACTGTAGCTTGTGGATTGAATGTAAACAGTGTATTGTAATATTCCGTGCAACATTTGTCCATAATGTATTGCTTTGTTTATTTGTAGATACAGCATAGTGGAAAGCTACGTTCAGTTTGCGGGTACTTTGAATTTGTATCTGTCAACGAATAAACACGGATCTTCTGTGAACCTTAAGAAACGACAAAACGTTACAATAAGCATAACAATAAGTAAACCAATAGCTACAGAAATTATTTGATAACTCTAATACTGTAGCATTCAATTCGCTACGGCGTTTTTTTAAACCCCTTGATTGCTTGCTCGAACTACTGAAGCTAGTCGATTGCTAGTTTAGAACCGCAAAAATACGTCTGGTGAAGAACGTGCATTTATTTTAAACTGAGCTTACAATTTCACCTTCATAAAAAAAAAAATATCGGTTATCGGTTATCAATTTTTTGTAACCGGTTACAAATCAGTTTCGGTTAACCGTTCAACCCTAGTTGACAATACTGAAATATTGTAGGTCCTGGGAACGCATGGGATTCTTTATGTTATTTTTGATAACATAAAGAATATCGACACAAACATGAACTTAAGGTAGACCTCCTGCCACTGCTAAGCAGTGAGGACACATCAAGTTGGGCAAAAAGAAGTAGTGTCCTTAATAGCCTCTGTAAAGTCACCACAGACTTCTTTTTTTACCAGGCCTGGCATATACAGTAAGTCATATATTATATCCCTATATTACTCACACACACATTATGTTGAAATGGCATGTTATGCATTGTGTATATTATTAAATAAGACCTATTTAAAGAAAACAACACAGTGCAGGCAGTAACAGACAACAGCGCAGACAAGAATTAACTGAACGGTTAAAGGAGAACAGTGCAGACAGGTATGACCTGACCGGTTAAAGGAGAACAGCGCAGACAGGAATGAACTGAACGGTTAAAGGAGAACAGTGCAGACAGGTATGACCTGACCGGTTAAAGGAGAACTGTGCAGGCGGTAACAGACAACAGCGCAGGCAGGAATGAACTGAACGGTTAAAGGAGAACAGCGCAGACAGGAATGAACTGAACGGTTAAAGGAGAACAGTGCAGGCGGTAACAGACAACAGCGCAGACAGGAATGAACTGAACGGTTAAAGGAGAACAGTGCAGGCGGTAACAGACAACAGCGCAGGCAGGAATGAACTGAACGGTTAAAGGAGAACAGCGCAGACAGGAATGAACTGAACGGTTAAAGGAGAACAGTGCAGGCGGTAACAGACAACAGCGCAGGCAGGAATGAACTGAACGGTTAAAGGAGAACAGTGCAGGCGGTAACAGACAACAGCGCAGGCAGGAATGAACTGAACGGTTAAAGGAGAACAGTGCAGGCGGTAACAGAAGTGGGGCGTACGGCAGCTCTTGTGGTCCTTCCTCTTGAGTTTCCTCCTCATCATGGTGCCGCGGGGGCTAGCGGGGTACAGGCTGCGGGGCAGCGTGTTGACGTTCAGGGAGCTCAGGCTGTACGCGCTCATGGAGGACGGAGAGAAGGAGGAGCCCAGCGCTGGGAGGAGAGAGAGAGAGAGAGAGGGATGAGCGAAAGACCCGGGGCGGGGTCGTTTCAATCACAGCACCGTCCCTCTCACACACCACACACGGACCGGCACAGACCCCTCCCCCAGTGGGCCAGCGCTGAGTCACATGGTCTACCTTAAGAGTGGGTTTCCTATATTCTAAGCAGGCCTGGGTCAAATGCATAACTGGTCGGGATTGAAATGCTTTTCTGTGCTCGATTGATCTTGCCTGGTGCAACTGAGCCAACCAGGGTCAGAAGGCGGGGTTTACTTTCAGTTACCAGCCATGGTTGCTACATCAGCATTAGGATGTTCAGTTAAGGACGTTCTAATCGCATATTTCTGATCTCATTTAATCCCACATTGCATCGGGGGGTTGGCCCCTCTCTAGTCTAATCAACTGTAAGTCACGTTGGTTAAAAAACATCAGCTAAATAACTGTAATGTAACGTAATCTCATCTGACTGAATTAGAGTTAGAGCCAGCAGTGTGACCGCTGGCTACAGATGGCGCTGGCCTTGTCCGGATCAGAACCGGACCACAGGGCCCACGCCTGTCTCACACTGGCCCCTTAAGCGGCAGAGCCAGCCGGCGGCCTATTCAAGTCTTCTGAACGTAAACCTTTCACAGCCGTTTACTTAACGTGTCCCTTCACCTGTCTCGCGTGTTTGCCAAACTGCATCAACTAACCGTCATTAAGCGAGACTGCGGTTAATCCCATAGACCCCGCGGCTGGCGGGTTCCTGCGCTCACATCGTTCGGCCGCCCGGCGACGAGAACACAGCGACCAATCTGCAGCGCAGCGCAGCGCCATCGGGGATGAATGAGCGCGGTCTGCGGGCTCACCAAACGAACGACAAACAGGCCTCCCAAGACTACACCCCGGAAAACACTCGCGCTCCGCGCGCACTGCAGCTAATGAAATCTGAGGACGGCTCGTGGATCGCTGTACAGAGGTGCGTGATGGGAAGACGGCGGCGGATTCCGGATGACTGGCGGTTAAGCGGCGTGTTGGGAGGGACGAGGCGGCATTTTAAACATTTTATTCTCAAACGGAGCGACGGGGCTGTTAATGACACAGCGGCTCCAGCGCAGGACATCAATACACGCACAGGCCGGAAATCAATACACGCACAGGCCGTTAATCAATACACGCACAGGCCGGAAATCAATACACGCACAGGCCGTTAATCAATACACGCACAGGCCGGAAATCAACACACGCACAGGCCGTTAATCAATACACGCACAGGCTGGAAATCAATACACGCACAGGCCGGAAATCAATACACGCACAGGCCGGAAATCAATACACGCACAGGCCGGAAATCAACACACGCACAGGCCGTTAATCAATACACGCACAGGCCGTTAATCAATACACGCACAGGCCGGAAATCAACACACGCACAGGCCGTTAATCAATACACGCACAGGCCGTTAATCAATACACGCACAGGCCGTTAATCAATACACGCACAGGCCGTTAATCAATAAACGCACAGGCCGTTAATCAATAAACGCACAGGCCGGAAATCAATACACGCACAGGCCGTTAATCAATACACGCACAGGCCGTTAATCAATACACGCACAGGCCGTTAATCAATACACGCACAGGCCGTTAATCAATAAACGCACAGGCCGGAAATCAACACACGCACAGGCCGTTAATCAATAAACGCACAGGCCGGAAATCAATACACGCACAGGCCGTTAATCAATACACGCACAGGCCGGAAATCAATACACGCACAGGCCGTTAATCAATACACGCACAGGCCGTTAATCAATACACGCACAGGCCGTTAATCAATACACGCACAGGCCGTTAATCAATACACGCACAGGCCGTTAATCAATAAACGCACAGGCCGTTAATCAATAAACGCACAGGCCGGAAATCAGTAAACGCACAGGCCGGAAATCAGTAAACGCACAGGCCGGAAATCAATACACGCACAGGCCAGAAATCAGTAAACGCACAGGCCGGAAATCAATACACGCACAGGCCGTTACTCAATACACGCACAGGCCGTTAATCAATACACGCACAGGCCGTTAATCAATACACGCACAGGCCGGAAATCAATACACGCACAGGCCGGAAATCAATACACGCACAGGCCGGAAATCAATACACGCACAGGCCGGAAATCAATACACGCACAGGCCGGAAATCAATACACGCACAGGCCGGAAATCAATACACGCACAGGCCGGAAATCAATAAACGCACAGGCCGGAAATCAGTAAACGCACAGGCCGGAAATCAATACACGCACAGGCCAGAAATCAGTAAACGCACAGGCCGGAAATCAATACACGCACAGGCCGTTACTCAATACACGCACAGGCCGTTAATCAATACACGCACAGGCCGTTAATCAATACACGCACAGGCCGGAAATCAATACACGCACAGGCCGGAAATCAATACACGCACAGGCCGGAAATCAATACACGCACAGGCCGGAAATCAATACACGCACAGGCCGGAAATCAATAAACGCACAGGCCGTTAATCAATACACGCACAGGCCGGAAATCAATAAACGCACAGGCCGTTAATCAATACACGCACAGGCCGGAAATCAATAAACGCACAGGCCGTTAATCAATACACGCACAGGCCGGAAATCAATAAACGCACAGGCCGTTAATCAATACACGCACAGGCCGGAAATCAATAAACGCACAGGCCGTTAATCAATACACGCACAGGCCGGAAATCAATACACGCACAGGCCGGAAATCAATACACGCACAGGCCGGAAATCAACACACGCACAGGCCGTTAATCAATACACGCACAGGCCGTTAATCAATACACGCACAGGCCGGAAATCAACACACGCACAGGCCGTTAATCAATACACGCACAGGCCGTTAATCAATACACGCACAGGCCGTTAATCAATACACGCACAGGCCGTTAATCAATAAACGCACAGGCCGTTAATCAATAAACGCACAGGCCGGAAATCAATACACGCACAGGCCGTTAATCAATACACGCACAGGCCGTTAATCAATACACGCACAGGCCGTTAATCAATACACGCACAGGCCGTTAATCAATAAACGCACAGGCCGGAAATCAACACACGCACAGGCCGTTAATCAATAAACGCACAGGCCGGAAATCAATACACGCACAGGCCGTTAATCAATACACGCACAGGCCGGAAATCAATACACGCACAGGCCGTTAATCAATACACGCACAGGCCGTTAATCAATACACGCACAGGCCGTTAATCAATACACGCACAGGCCGTTAATCAATACACGCACAGGCCGTTAATCAATAAACGCACAGGCCGTTAATCAATAAACGCACAGGCCGGAAATCAGTAAACGCACAGGCCGGAAATCAGTAAACGCACAGGCCGGAAATCAATACACGCACAGGCCAGAAATCAGTAAACGCACAGGCCGGAAATCAATACACGCACAGGCCGTTACTCAATACACGCACAGGCCGTTAATCAATACACGCACAGGCCGTTAATCAATACACGCACAGGCCGGAAATCAATACACGCACAGGCCGGAAATCAATACACGCACAGGCCGGAAATCAATACACGCACAGGCCGGAAATCAATACACGCACAGGCCGGAAATCAATACACGCACAGGCCGGAAATCAATACACGCACAGGCCGGAAATCAATAAACGCACAGGCCGTTAATCAATACACGCACAGGCCGGAAATCAATAAACGCACAGGCCGTTAATCAATACACGCACAGGCCGGAAATCAATAAACGCACAGGCCGTTAATCAATACACGCACAGGCCGGAAATCAATAAACGCACAGGCCGTTAATCAATACACGCACAGGCCGGAAATCAATAAACGCACAGGCCGTTAATCAATACACGCACAGGCCGGAAATCAATACACGCACAGGCCGGAAATCAATACACGCACAGGCCGGAAATCAATACACGCACAGGCCAGAAATCAGTAAACGCACAGGCCGGAAATCAATACACGCACAGGCCGGAAATCAATAAACGCACAGGCCGTTAATCAATACACGCACAGGCCGGAAATCAATACACGCACAGGCCGGAAATCACACACAGGCCGGAAATCACACACAGGC
The DNA here is from genome assembly GCF_963514075.1 of Conger conger. NCBI lineage: Eukaryota > Metazoa > Chordata > Actinopteri > Anguilliformes > Congridae > Conger > Conger conger. The sequence continues at coordinate 61,175,737 of NC_083767.1, read as the reverse complement.
CGGAAATCACGCACAGGCCAGAAATCACGCACAGGCCAGAAATCACGCACAGGTTTACACGCACAGGCCGGAAATCACGCACAGGCCAGAAATCACGCACAGGTTTACACGCACAGGCCAGAAATCACGCACAGGCCAGAAATCACGCACAGGTTTACACGCACAGGCCAGAAATCACGCACAGGTTTACACGCACAGGGCAGAAATCACGCACAGGTTTACACTGTGTCAGGTAAGGGGACGCACTGCATCAGAACACAGAGGAAATAATCTCCAAGGCTGAATGATGAATCAGGAATAAGGAATCAGAAGGATACCACAATCCAAATATTCAAATTAGGCCATACATGAACATCCAAACATCCAATTAATTTGTCTGTAGGTGAGTAGGTAAGTTTATCTGTAGGAGGAGACATGTTTCAGCTCCGTTGTTTAAAAGAGCCCAGGACATAGTCATGAGCATCTTAGCAGCATACATCTGCCTTTCCATCTCCCTACCTGTATGGCCCTAACTGACCAGGCCAAACCTCATCTGACCAATTACATAATGACCAATAATGGCATAAACAGTATGAGAGTCAAATTAATCACCTTACGCTTTTGAGTATCAGATGGCTGATTGACACCAAAAACACTATACAGGCCATTAGTTACCTTGTATTCATACCAGCTACTTATGAGCAATTATTAGGTAACTACTTTGATTTCAGAGGTAGTATGAAACAGTGTATTTTCATAGTACTTACCAAGTGCTTACTGACTTTGTGTCATAGTTAGTACCTCCGAAATCAATAGTTACCCGATAATTGCACATACGTAGCCGGCATTTACCCAGCAAATACTAGGTAATCTCTACGCAGGAAAATGAGCAGAGGCAGTAAGTGATGAGCAGTGGGAGGAGGATGAGGAGGAGGAGGAAGAGGATGAGGAGGAAGAGGAGGAAGAGGAGGAACAGGAGGAGGATGAGGAGGAAGAGGAGGAGGAACATTACTGAAGCTGTTGGGAGAGGATTTGTGGTGCTTGGAGCCCTGGGGGCGGGCGTCGGGGTGGTAGGTGTTGTAGTGCTGGTACGGGAGATAGTTGCTGTTGCTGTTGGTGGTGCAGGAGTCCCAGGGCAGGGGCCTGTTGCTGCGTTGCACCTTGACTGGAGCGCCGGACGGACGGACGGACGGACGGACGGAGGAAGAGGGACAGAACGAACCCAGGGGCACACAAAACACACAGACAAACAGGCGCAGAGAGTGAGAGTCAGAGAGAACGGGAAAGGAAGCTAGACATCCAGAATTAAAGGGATAGAACAGCAAGGTAAGAAGAACAGGAGGTAGTGCTGTCTGAAGAAGGGTGAAGCAACACTGCCCATCATTAGCAGGAAACGAACACGCACACGTTAGACGGAGCCCAACACAAATACACCTTCAACACGTTACACAGAGCCCAACACAGCTTGCAGAAATAAGTTCATTCAATTTAAACTGCAGAACAAAGTGCAATTGTTGATTATCCTGACCTGAATCTCTAAGTGCATCAGTATTGTGTTAGGATTTTGGCTGCTGGTACCACTTGAAGTGTGAAGTGTGTGGACGGTCATATTCACAGAAGAATCTGACCTGCACACTCCACCCTGTCCCTCAGCACAGCCGCGTAACCGCACGTGTGGAGGCGGTCCGGCGTCTGCTCCACGCCCGAGCCTCTCGCTGACGAACGGGGGATCTCATCGATCGGTGTATTTCGGGGCGGGGTAATTTTAGAAGCACTTTACGCGGCGGAGGAGAGGCGGTTCAGCAGCAGGAGGTTTCCCGAGGCTGGGCCGTGTCGCCGGACTTAAGGACGGTGTGCTCCAGAGATCCGTCTCCCTCGCGTCCGGGGGGGAAGACGCTGGGATCTCTGGGCTAATGAAACCTTCCAGCACTGCTGGTCAAAGCTGGGATCTCTGGGCTGTAACGGTTTTTAGCGGCTGCGGTTCACAGCTGAGGGGTGGTAGAGACTGAATGTCCTATGATCACTGAGCCAGCTCTCACCTTACACAGATCTGCTTCAACCAGGATGTGACAGGTTGGCTGGGGAGTTGTGTGGTGTGTGTGAGACCGTGAGTTTGCCGACGCTTTCCGGATGATGTATGTCTGTGCATCTCTAAGCCTGTTTGGGAGATGTACCAGAGATGTAGTTGGGGGGGGGGGGGGGGCAAGGCCCTTAACCCCACATAGCTCCATGGACAGTTGTCCTCAGTGTAGTCTAATCAACTGTAAGTCGCTCTGGATAAAAGCATCAGTTATGTAACTGTAATGTAATAAAGGGGAACCCCCATCTCCTAACTCATATCCAGGTACGGAAGATCAATTCTGCCAAACGGGAAAAGCACTCTGTCACCAACAATTAGGCATTAAGCAACTTGGCAGGGCAGCAAAGGTGGCATCATTCATCTGCCCTTTTGCTGGCAGCAATCGCCCAAAACAGGTCTTAAAATCACCCTGGGTACTAGACTGAAGAGGTGGCCGTGCACTTCCTTTCAGGTGCCGCTCCATTAACCCCCACCCTGGTCAACCAATTCACCCCGACAAGTTTTCCAGTCCAGCCTGGATCCGCGCCCAGTCTGATTTCCTGGCTGTGTCTGCGGTCCGTGCGTGTCAGGCTCTGGCCGATCTTGGCTCATCGTACCCCCCCTCACACAACACCACGGGAGCAGCCAAACTCACTATCCAGCGCAGTGTCCAAGTCCTACACCACTGCTAACATCACACCACGCTTTCAGCCTGCATTCTCAGGGCCTGCAGAGTGTTCAGGGCCTGCAGAGTGTTCAGGGCCTGTAGAGCGTTCAGGGCCTGCAGAGTGTTCAGGGCCTGCAGAGTGTTCAGGGCCTGTAGAGCGTTCAGGGCCTGCAGAGTGTTCAGGGCCTGTAGAGCGTTCAGGGCCTGCAGAGTGTTCAGGGCCTGCAGAGTGTTCAGGGCCTGTAGAGCGTTCAGGGCCTGCAGAGTGTTCAGGGCCTGCAGAGTGTTCAGGGTCTGCAGAGTGTTCAGGGTCTGCAGAGTGTTCAGGACCTGCAGAGTGTTCAGGACCTGCAGAGTGTTCAGGGCCTGCAGGGCCTGCAGAGTGTTCAGGACCTGCAGAGTGTTCAGGACCTGCAGAGTGTTCAGGGCCTGCAGGGCCTGCAGAGTGTTCAGGGCCTGCAGAGTGTTCAGGGCCTGCAGAGTGTTCAGGGCCTGCAGAGTGTTCAGGGCCTGCAGAGTGTTCAGGGTCTGCAGAGTGTTCAGGGCCTGCAGAGTGTTCAGGGCCTGCAGAGTGTTCAGGGCCTGCAGGACCTGCAGAGTGTTCAGGACCTGCAGAGCGTTCAGGGCCTGCAGAGCGTTCAGGGCCTGCAGAGCGTTCAGGGCCTGCAGAGCGTTCAGGGCCTGCAGAGTGTTCAGGGCCTGCAGAGTGTTCAGGGCCTGCAGAGTGTTCAGGACCTGCAGAGCATTCAGGGCCTGCAGAGTGTTCAGGGCGTGCTTGTGGAAGATCGATGAGCCGGCCCCGGTAATATTATCTCTTCAAGGAAATTAAAGTAAACCTAGCCGTCCAGCCAATCACATGAAGCGGAGCCCGTCGAGCCAATCACATGAAACGGAGCTATCGGGTGCTTAACGTCAACTCAATCATAACATAATATTATTGTCACTGGTGCAGAACTACAGTATGCCTATAATATTATTGTCACTGGTACAGAAATGTGTTCATAATACGATTGTCACTGGTACAGAACGATGTTCAGGTCTGGTGGACAACTGTACTCTTATCAACTGCTCTTTAAAATGCTTATACAGCATGAGAATATACTGAGTGTGAGTGATATTATACAGTCATACAGTGAACCTTTGACTGGGGCAGTACAGTGTGTGTGTATGCTGTGTGTGTGTGTGTGTGTGTGTGTGTGTGTAGTGTGTGTGTATAGTGTGTGTGTGAGTATGCTGTGTGTGTGTGTGTGTGTGTAGTGTGTGTGTATGTGTGTATGTGTGTATAGTGTGTGTGTGTATGTATAATGTGTGAGTGTATAGTGTGTGTGTGTGTGTGTGTATGTATAGTGTGTGTGTGTGTGTGTGTGTGTGAGTGTACGTATGTATTCTGGGTGTGTGTACCTTGCTCGGGCCCTTTGAGGGCCAGCCGGGTCTGGTGGTGGGGGAGGATCTCCATCTTGACGTGCTCACAGGCGCTGGCCAGCAGCTGAGTGGCCTCGGCCAGGGAGCAGAACTCCATACTGGTGCCGTCCACCGACAGGATGTGGTCACCCGCGTGCAGCGCCCCACACCTGCAGAGAGGGCGACATCACTTCCTGTCATGGTCACCTCTCCTGGGAGGCCTGGGTACATGTTCTCACCCCCCCACCCAACTTCCAGTCCAATGGCAAGCACTTTCATATCTTTCATATAACCAAACAGGTACACACCTGATTCCACTATCCAAGGTCCTTAGCAAACACTAATGGTTGATTAGTAGAATCAGGTGTGTAGGTTGGTTGGTTGGAGCAAAAGTCCACACCCACATCGGCCCGTTCTTGATAACATCGATGGGGGTTATGGTTAGAGTTAGAGTTAGGCTGGTCTGGGTTCAGCAGTGAGACGGGGGGGGGGGGGGGGTGTGTGTGTGTATGACTGGGCCCCAGATTCAGGTTGTAAGATGGGGGTTAGAGTTAGGGTTAGGGTGGTCTGTGTTTGGCGGTCTGTGTATGACTGGGGCCCTGGTTACCTGTCGGCGATGCTGGCAGGCTTGACCTTCTCGATGATGACCACCTGCTTGTTGCAGTACACAGAGGTAGATAAGGCCAGTCCCAGACTGGAGCCCATGGACTTCACCACGTCCACCAGGAGAGGACCTGACGCCGTGGCTATCGAATCTGGAGTCACAAACCACAGCGACCGTTACCCCTCTGCCCCAGCCAAAGCTGTCCTCTCCCTCTGTCTGCCCTGTTCGCTACCAATTTACTACGGGGCGACATGGCTCAGGCAGTAAGAGCAGTCGTCTGGCAGTCGGAGGGTTGCCGGTTCGATCCCCCGCCCGGGCTGTGTCGAAGTGTCCCTGAGCAAGACACCTAACCCCCAAATGCTCCTGATGAGCTGGTCGGAGCCTTGCATGGCAGCCAATCGCCGTCAGTGTTTGTGTGTGTGTATGAATGGGTGAATGAGAAGCATCAATTGTACAGCGCTTTGGATAAAGGCGCTATATAAATGCCAGCCAGAGGAGCGTTGCGGGGCCTGAGCGACGTGATAAAGCAGCTCCATGAACAGAAGAACAGCAGCCCCACGGCGCAGTGATATCCCACAGCCACTGCAGCAGAGCTCCAGCTACACCCGACCGACCGGCGGGCTCTGTGGGGGCGGGTTTCAGCTGGGAAATTAAATAACCCCTCTGACTATGATTTAAAAACAAGATAAAAACAAAAATATTATTTTTAATTCGTACAGTTTAGGAATCCCACAGTGCATTGGGGGCGTGTTAGCTTGAGAAGGAGGCAACGTCATCTTTCACCCTCTGGATTGTGAAACTGGGCTTGCATTCGTAAGGCTGAGGGGTGGGGGGCTGCTAAACCGGGAGCTAAGTGGGAACTCTCTTTCCTGGATTATAAAATAAGATAAGATATACTTTATTGAACCCCATGGGTTAATTTGTCCTCTGCATTTGACCCATCCTAGTTACTTAGGAGCAGTGGGCACCCACAGTGCAGCGCCCGGGGAGCAATGTGGGGTTAAGGGCCTTGCTCAAGGGCCCAACGGCCGTGCGGATCATTTATTGTGGCTCGACCGGGATTCGAACCACTGACGTTGTGGCTCCCAGTAATGTACCTTAACCACTACGCTACAAGCCGCCCCCTTATACAGTCGTCAGGTAATACATTGGCAATGGAGTTTTCTTAGATATGATACATAATGTATATTACTGTACAGTAATTGATTATCAAAGGAATAACTGAACAAAATTCAGAAGAAATATTCCCCAAACCATCCTTTCACACGCAGGAAAGACAGATTAAACCCCCCAGCCCCCCACCACCCCCACAAAATCTGGAGAAGGGGCACCTCAGTGCACCTCATGAGAAATAAATCCATCCGACATTCATCATTGCTTATGTATTCATGAAAGAGAACGCATCAGTCGCGGTAAAAAAGAGAAAAGCAGCGTTAGCTCTGATTCAGGCCCACTGCGCGACCGGGGAGAGACGCGCTGATGAGCGTTTACGCCGACAGGAGACATCCATCTCCTCCCTCACCTCCCCCGCCTGTCCGCCCCGCTCTCGCTGAGTCTGCTCCACACCGAGCTGAGCTGATTTCGGGGGGCGGTCGGGGTAGGAGAGCGGGAGAGAACCGGAGGCCTCTCGATCTTGATTTCGTGGCTGTAATCACAGCGTTTATTTACTTTTCCCTCTGTCTGGAAGAAGAGCTTCATCTTCACCGGGTTCCACTTCAAGCTTCAGAGTAGCTTTTCCGCAGCAATTTCGCCGGGAATTCTCCTGCGAGTGCTAAAAAGCAGTCACTTTGACTTGTGTGACAAGCACCCACCAAAACAAGCGCTTTCCGAACTGATTTTTATTTGCGAAAAGCTGTACGCTGGATTGTTCAGTCCACAGTGTCGTGTTTACGAGATCTCTGGATTCTCTGGAATCCACTGGATTAGCGGAGATCACTTGTCATTATTTAAAAAGAGGTCCATCTGTAACGATGGGTTTGTTATTGCATATTCCCACTTCGCTCCTCATGAATGACTTCCTCTGCTTCACACTCCTGGGGAGTAGCACCCCTGTCCTGTCCTGTCCCAAACTTCAAAACCTTCCTTTTAATTCCCTGATTATTCCACTGAAATGTCTCCCACTACAGCTGTACTTGTGCTGGGGCTTGAGGAGTTTAGGTGTGGTTGGAGACTCTGCCTGAGGGGCGGGTGGTTTGCGGATGTGAACGTGGCTTTGTGTGAGAGGGTAACAGGGGCGGGGCGTACCCATGACGGACACGTCGTACTCGATCAGCAGCGTGGCCTCCTGCCCGCACTGCTTCAGGATGCTCATGGCCTCCGTGTGCGTGGCTCCGTGGAGACGAATCCCGTCGATGCTCAGCACCCGGTCCCCAGGCTTCATAGTGCCCTCCCTGTACGAGAGAGAGATTCACTGTACTAACACACTGAGTACGGAGAGGGAGACTGTACTAACACAATGAGTACAGAGAGAGAGATTCACTGTACTAACACACTGAGTACGGAGAGAGAGACTGTACTAACATACTGAGTACAGAGAAATTCACTGTACTAACACACTGAGTACGGAGAGATTCACTGTACTAACACACTGAGTACAGAGAGAGAGACTACTAACACACTGAGTACAGAGAAATTAACTGTACTAACACACTAAGTACGGAGAGATTCACTGTACTAACACACTGAGTACAGAGAGAGAGATTCACTGTACTAACACACTGACTACGGAGAGAGAGACGACTAACACACTGACTACGGAGAGAGAGATTCACTGTACTAACCCACTGAGTACGGAGAGAGAGACTACTAACACACTGAGTACAGAGAGATTCACTGTACTAACACACTGAGTACGGAGAGATTCACTGTACTAACACACTGAGTACAGAGAGAGAGATTCACTGTACTAACACACTGACTACGGAGAGAGAGACGACTAACACACTGAGTACAGAGAGAGAGACTGCACTAACACACTGAGTACGGAGAGAGAGAGAGAGATTCACTGTACTAACACACTGGGTATGGAGAGAGAGAGAGAGATTCACTGTACTAACACACTGAGTACGGAGAGAAAAAGTCCCAAGGGGTTTTGGCTTTGGTTGAGAAAATTGAGGGGGAGGGTTTTAATAGGGGCTTGAAACAATGGTATAGCAGCCATTTTGATTGGTTGAAAAGGTATAAGATTGGTATTTTACAGTAGCTACGTTTGACTGCCATATGGCACGCTTGGGACTGAAAGGGTTAATACATTTTGCTAAGGACAACAGCCACAAACAAATGCAAACAAATTCATGAGGACCATGGAATTGGAAGTTGCTTGGTGAATCTAACCAATCATTTCTCTCCAAATGTATGTCGGGATAGGTAATGTAAAAATAATTCACAAATCAGACATTGAATTACAGCAGAAGAAACAACCAGCCAGCAAACGGCCAGCACAATCCCTATCGACTAAAAACTTCATCACTGTCTCAGTTCTACACAGAGCACATGTGGTACAGCCAGGCACTGGGGTCAGCTTCATTTTGACGGTTAATAACGTAATGAATGAAGTAAAGTAAGGAAAGTAAGTTGTTAATAAAGTAGGATAACCGTGGAACGCTTGCTTCAATGCAAAGTGGAATGCACTGTTTAAAAGTAAAGTAAAGAAAAATAATGTGCTGTCTCATGACAAACAGCAGAAGCGACCCAAACAGAGCTTATGAAACCCAGCAGAACAGAATTACTAATATTGCATATTTCCGTGCAGGAGGTTGTGGACTGACAGCCTCGGCAGTGGGGGGGAAAGCAATATCGCGTACCAGGCTCCCGGAGTCCTGACAAGCAGGAGGAGCGATCGGAGAACTCCCACGCAGAAACAGAAACGCAATCACCGTTCAGAAACATTAATAATGACAGCGAGCTTGGAGACGGCTGAGGGGAATCGATCCCGCAGAAACAGGGCAAACAAATCACACACTCAATAAGAGATTCTCCCCGAGGAAGCAGCCAGGAGACGGATAATTCACTGCAATCAAGCACGGGAACTACATTCCGGCACGGGAGTTAGAGCAGGGAACCCAGAGCAGCCGTCACCAAATCTGGACCTCAAATCCACATCCAGCCCTGGTTTTCTCTTCCCCCAGGTAATTAGCGGAACGATCAGTGCTCCTGATTGGCCAGGCAGGTCTTCACACCTGACTCCCAGGTAAAGGGAGGGTGAACACACCTGACTCCCAGGTAAAGGGAGGGTGATCACACCTGACTCCCAGGTAAAGGGAGGGTGGAAAAGCAGTTCTCGGCCCTGGAGGACCGTGATTTGATGATCTCTGAGATAGAGTATGGAGTACACTACTTCAGTATTGGGGTAAATCTGCCCAGTTTTGGAACTAGAGTTGGACTAAATTCCCACAGAACTGGAGAGAGAGGAGCTGTACTGGATTACAGTACCAGAGTTAAAAGATTGGCAATTCTAGTCCTGAAGTGAGAGGGAGTGTTGTATAGCACAAATTTACCATTGAAACAGAGGCCGACTTGTATTTAGTATATTTCCGTGATCTTAACTGCACTGTGTATACACTGTAGTTGTTCCCAAGTCAAGAAAAGAAATAACTGAATCATAGTTCTCCTGTTACTAGACTGACTGAAGACAGCTGCAGATGACGCAGGTCGTCAGAGTCACGCGTGGGCTGCCCATCTGTAACCAAGGTAACTATCCGTCCTCTCACCTGTCAGCAGGGCCTCCTGGACGCACGGTTGATATGACAACGGGGCGGGACTTGTTCCTGTCCTCGTGGGACCCCCCTGCGGCAGAAAAGGGCAGCGTTGTGTCACCGTGGCAACAAGTAGGTAGACATCCCATAATAGTCTCCATCACAATACACGGCATTGCGACCACCCTTGCTTTTCCGTACGTCCCCTGGCAGTATTGTGGGATGTCCGTGCAAGGTTTATGAGAAATAAAGACAGGACCAATAAAGACAGGCTGAGCACAGCGGATTTGTGAAGCGACCTTGATGAAGGTCAGTATGGAATGCAAATAACTGGCAAAGACCGGGAAGGGAAGACAAAATAAACATTTGTATAAACTCCGCCTGCCCGGATGCGGTCCTCATTTCAGTCACGCAGAAACAGGATAATGAATAAAACATTCGTAATATACACTACTTTAATTCATTAAAAAGACCTATCTTTGACCTTCAAAACGCTTCTTTTCCTCTTGCGGAAGACTGGAGTTTTGTTCTGTTTCATTTTAATGAAGCTGGATTCAGGTCAGCAGAAAGTGGCCAAACAAATGGAGATTTGGCTAAGGAATGCACAGGGGACAGATCTCTTTTTCAGATAATCCCCTTTTCTTAACGTCAGGAGGAAATAACATCGCTTATAAATGCTTCCCCTGGAACGTCTCGTTAGTATATCAGCAGCGCAAACAGCTGCTGGGATTCCTGGCCCAACGCAAGCCCAACACACTCACTCACCTCACAGACGCCTAACCCAACACCAGCCCCACACTCACTCACCTCACAGAGACTCCTAACCCAACACCAGCCCCGCACTCACTCACCTCACAGAGACTCCTAACCCAACACCAGCCCCACACTCACTCACCTCACAGAGACTCCTAACCCAACACCAGCCCCACACTCACTCACCTCACAGAGACTCCTAACCCAACACCAGCCCCACACTCACCTCACAGAGACTCCTAACCCAACACCAGCCCCGCACTCACTCACCTCACAGAGACTCCTAACCCAACACCAGCCCCACACACTCACTCACCTCAGAGACTCCTAACCCAACACCAGCCCCACACTCACTCACCTCACAGAGACTCCTAACCCAACACCAGCCCCACACTCACCTCACAGAGACTCCTAACCCAACACCAGCCCCGCACTCACTCACCTCACAGAGACTCCTAACCCAACACCAGCCCCACACTCACTCACCTCAGAGACTCCTAACCCAACACCAGCCCCACACTCACTCACCTCACAGAGACTCCTAACCCAACACCAGCCCCACACACTCACTCACCTCACAGACTCCTAACCCAACACCAGCCCCACACTCACTCACCTCAGAGACTCCTAACCCAACACCAGCCCCACACTCACCTCACAGAGACTCCTAACCCAACACCAGCCCCACACACACTCACCTCACAGAGACTCCTAACCCAACACCAGCCCCGCACTCACTCACCTCACAGAGACTCCTAACCCAACACCAACCCCACACTCACTCACCTCACAGAGACTCCTAACCCAACACCAGCCCCGCACACTCACCTCGCAGGACAAAGCCGAACGAGTTGCCCTCTTTGTGCAGTGTGACCTCCACGGTTTTAAACATGACCCCTGAGCCTTGGAGAGCTGGAGGAAGGACAAAGAGATGCTGTTTCAGGGATTACCTGCCTGCTGGTACACCACACATCCTGCTCCAGCCGTGTAGATAAAGGCCTGTGCGAATGCCTCATAGCTGTCAATAAACTTAAAATATAGATCTCGCGGATTTTGAAAGGAACTTTAGCCCCTTAACAGACAGATACGACCTGCATGTTACAGATGCTGGTAGCATCAAAATAATTGACAAACACAGAGATGTACAATTGGGTGTCATAAGGATGTCATAAGGCTCTGATCCCTCTGGGACCCCATTTGTAATGTCAGTCTTTTAGTCACAGCAAACTACACACTCCCACAGGTTGGGCCTGATATAGTCACAGTTCACGCTCACAGACAGTGGCCCTCACAGAAGACGGAGTCACTCACAGAGACCCTCACAGAAGATGGCGTCACACACAGACAGAGACCCTCACAGAAGATGGCGGACACACTCTCATAGAGACCCTCACAGAAGATGGTGGACACACTCTCATAGAGACCCTCACAGAAGACGGAGTCACACACAGACAGAGACCCTCACAGAAGACGGAGTCACTCACAGACAGAGACCCTCACAGAAGACGGAGTCACTCACAGACAGAGACCCTCACAGAAGACGGAGTCACTCACAGACGGGCGGGAGCTCGTACTCCACCTCCAGCACCACCCTCTCCCCCACGTTCTTCAGCAGGCTGATGATCTCATCGTGCCGGAACTTGGCCAGGTTGATCCCGTTCACAGACTTAATGTAGTCTCCTACGTTCAGCTGATCACTCCTGAGTGAGGGAAAGGGGAGAGAGAGAGGGGAAGAAGGGGAGAGAGAGAGAGGGAGGGAGAGAGCGGGGAGAGAAAGAGAGAGGGAGAGTGGGAGAGAGAGAGGGAGAGAGAGAGGGGGGGAGAGGGGTGATAGAGAGTGTCAGAGGGAAAGTGTGAGAGAGGGAGAGAGGGGGAGAGAGAGGGAGAGAAAGAGAGAGGGAGAGTGGGAGAGAGAGAGGGAGAGAGAGAGAGGTTTTGGGATGAAAAGAGAGTTCGCTGAACTGTGTTTTAAGAGTGTTCAGCTCTCTTTTACTGTACACTCTAATGAGGAGACTGGTCAAAGCCCCAGTCAGGCTGGAGAGAGAGAGAGAGAGTGTGTGTGTGAGTGCATGTGTGTGTGTGTGAGTGTGTGTATGTGTGTGTGTGTGTGTGTGTGTTTGTGTGAGTGCATGTGTGTGTATATGTGTGTGTGTGTGTGAGTGTGTGTATATGTGTGTGTGTGTGTGAGTGCATGTGTGTGTGTGAGTGTGTGTATATGTGTGTGTGTGTGTGTGAGTGCATGTGTGTGTGTGTGAGTGCATGTGTGCATTTCATTGTATGTCGCTCTGGATAAGAGAGTCTGCTAAATGCTTTGTAATGTAATGTAATGCAATGTATGTGTATGCGTGTGTGTGGGTGTGTGTGTGTATGTGTGTGTATATGTGTCTGTGTGTGTATATATGTGTGTATATGTGTATGCATGTATGTGTGTGTGTGTGTATGTGTGTGTGCATGTGTGTATATGTATGTGTGGGTGCATGTATGTGTGTATGTACGTGTATGTGTATGTGTGTGTACATGTGTGCATGTATTTGTGTGTATGTGTGTACATGCTTGTGCGTGTATAGTGTGTGTGTGTATGTGTGTTTCTATGTGTGTACATGTTTGTGTGTGTGTGTGTGCATGCTCACGTGTGTATAGTGTGTGTGTGTGTGTGTGAGTGTGTATGTGTTTGTGTGTGTGTGTGTGTGTGTGTGTGTGCATGCTCGTGTGTGTGTATTAGTGTGTGTGTGTGTGTATAGTGCGTGTGTGTTTGTGTGTGTGTGTGTGTGTGTGTATGTGTGTGTATGTGTGTATATGCTGACGTGTGTATTAGTGTGTGTGTGTATAGTGTGTGTGTGTTTGTGTGTGTGTGTGTATTAGTGTGTGTGTGTATAGTGTGTGTGTGTGTGTGAGTGTGTGTGTGTGTGTGTGTGTGTGTGTGTGTGTGTGTATATATAGTGCGTGTGTGTGTGTGTGTGTGTGTGTGTGTGGAGGTAGTGGGTCAGACTCCAGGCAGGCAGGTCTCATGTAAATAAAGAAGATTTGAATTCTGGCCTCATGCTGCACCGGGAGCTCCATTAATTCATTAATTCAGCTGAAATGGAATAAATCTAACTGCAAAGATGAATAACGTGTGAAATATAAGCAACGCAGGACACGATGATATGTGATTTCAGCGCTTTCAGACACCGTGTCAGAGCGGTTTTGGCATTCCAATGACATCTCACAGCCAGAGTAACCTTATTAAATGAGTGTCACTTCCAGATAAATCGCTCCATAAGAAATATAATTTTCTGCAATCAATAGGAAAAGTCTTTGGGATGAGACTCCTGACACAGCAGTCGGGACATTACATCATTGGAAATTTTGTGCGAGGCTAGGAAAAGATATCTTTGTGTCACTTTGTGTCAATATTTTAGGGACCCCAGCAGACCCTGCTGCTCTCCAGGACCAGGGCTGGGGACCCCAGCAGACCCTGTGGCTCTCCAGGACCAGGGTTGAGGACCCCAGCAGACCCTGCGGCTCTCCAGGACCAGGGTTGGGGACCCCAGCACACCCTGTGGCTCTCCAGGACCAGGGCTGGGGACCCCATCTGACCCTGTGGCTCTCCAGGACCAGGGCTGGGGACCCCAGCACACCCTGTGGCTCTCCAGGGCCAGGGCTGGGGACCCCAGCAGACCCCGGCAGGCCCCGGGGTGACGGTGGTACCTGGCTGCGATGCCTCCCTGGCGCAGGTTGGACACGCGGGGCTTGCCGTCCTTGTCGATGCCGCCGGAGACGGTGAGGCCCAGCGTGGTGCCCTCCTTCTTCATCAGCTCCACCAGGCAGGAGCCCTTAAACTCCTCTGTGAGAGAGAGAGAGATAGAGAGAGAGAGCAGGGGTCAGGAGGGGCACAGGAGCCCTTAAACTCCTTCCTTAGAGAGAGCTTGGGTCAGACCGGGATCTTTCCACCTCGTGCCTTCTGAATGGTAGTGCTCACAGCGCCCTCTAGGGGTCAACTCAGAGGACAGTTATCATACAGCCAATCAAAGGGCAGTTTTCATAGGTTGATACAGAGGGCAGCTCTCACACAGCGAATTAGAGGACTGCTTTCATACAACCAATCAGAGAGAGTCTTGCATACAGCCAACCAAAGCGCTGCTCTCATACAGCCAATCAGAGGGCATCTGTCATATAGAGGGCTGATCTCAAACAGCCAATCAGAGGGCTGCTCTCATAGATTCATACCACCATCCCACACTCATTTTGCTCCAGGCAGCATAGTCCCTGATGAGCCACACAGAGCCTCCACAATCTGCTTTTCCTTCTGTGTCTTGTGCTTATTATGAATGTATTTATTCATCTGGGACAGCTAGCATAATGCTAAAAGCTTTCATGACATGCAAATGTGGTGCACTGCACCCAACATAGCCACAGGCTAATTTCCATATGCGGCCCACGTCGACTACATCCAGCACCGCACGTGCAAAAGCATGAAACGTTGACAAAACAACAGAAAATAAGGACAAAAGCCATTACAGAGAAGGGACACCACTCCAAAATAAACGCATTATTTAAGCACATTTGCATAGAGAGTCAAGCTGAATCTACACTACTGCAACAGGGAGACACGTGTTCCCTTTGTGTGGGAGCGGGAGCGAAATATCCCAACTACAGTCCTCCGACCAGCCTCCCTCCTGCAAGAGACGCAAGCCCACGGCCTCCCACCGAACACACGCGGGGCATTGCCCCCCAGGGCCCGGATGCAGCCTGTAGTGTAGTGGTTAAGGTACATGACTGGGACCCGCAAGGTCAGTGGTTCTAATCCCGGTGTAGCCACAATAAGATCCGCACAGCCGTTAGGCCCTTACATTTTTTTTACATTTTTGTCATTTGGCAGACATTTTTAATCCAAAGCGACTTACAGGTGCATAGGTTCTTCCACAAGTTAAAGCATCACATCCATAACTAGTGAAATACACATGAAGTGCCGTTCTAAACATATAGTTATCATAAGTGCATTTTTTTTTTTGGGGGGGGGGGGGGGGTTGGACAAGAGGGATAGGGATATCAGAAAGGGGGGCGGGGGAAATCAGGAGGGAGGACTAAGGTACAGTTTGAAAAGGTGTGTTTTTAGTCTGCGTCGAAATAGGGGGAGGGATTCTGCTGTCCTGACAGCAGAACGGAAAACAGGCGTGAACATGCAGCTCGACCGCCAGGTGCCCGTAGAGAGGGAATCGTAAGGCGATCAGAGCTGGCAGACCGGAATGGTCTAACTGGGGAGTAGGGAGTGATTAAGGATTGTATGTAAGGTCCTTGAGCAAGGCCCTTAACCCCGCATCGCTCCAGGGGAGGATTGTCTCCTGCTTGGTCTAACCAACTGTACGTCACTCTGGATAAGAGCGTCTGCCAAATGCCAATAATGTAGTGTAATGTAGTGTAATGTAATGTAATGTAGTGTAATGTAGTGTAATGTAATGTAATGTAGTGTAATGTAGTGTAATGTAATGTAGTGTAGTGTAATGTAATGTAGTGTAATGTAGTGTAGTGTAGTGTAGTGTAATGTAATGTAATGTAATGTAATGTAGTGTAATGTAGTGTAATGTAATGTAATGTAGTGTAATGTAGTGTAATGTAATGTAATGTAGTGTAATGTAGTGTAATGTAATGTAGTGTAGTGTAATGTAATGTAGTGTAATGTAGTGTAGTGTAGTGTAGTGTAATGTAATGTAGTGTAATGTAATGTAATGTAATGTAATGTAGTGTAATGTAGTGTAATGTAATGTAGTGTAGTGTAATGTAATGTAGTGTAATGTAGTGTAGTGTAGTGTAGTGTAATGTAATGTAATGTAGTGTAATGTAATGTAATGTAATGTAATGTAGTGTAATGTAGTGTAATGTAATGTAGTGTAGTGTAATGTAATGTAGTGTAATGTAGTGTAGTGTAGTGTAGTGTAATGTAGTGTAATGTAATGTAGTGTAGTGTAATGTAATGTAGTGTAATGTAGTGTAGTGTAGTGTAGTGTAATGTAGTGTAGTGTAATGTAGTGTAGTGTAGTGTAGTGTAATGTAGTGTAGTGTAGTGTAGTGTAATGTAGTGTAATGTAATGTAATGGATGTACCAGCGCAGCGCAGTGGGGGAAGCGCAGGCACATTTCCGTTTACATTGGAGTCATTTGGCTTTCATCACGCTTTCAATCACAGGTTCCTCCTTCCACAGGTGCGACTGCAGCGCTGCGGGGGGGGGGGGGGGGGCTGCGTAACCTCCGCTGGATTCAAGAAGGGGGCAGGCGAGGACAGCGGGACGCAGAGCGCTCCGTCCCGTTTCACCGCCCAAGCCCAAGAGAGGGGCTGCTTCCCCCACGGCCAAGCCCAAGAGAGGGGCTGCTTCCCCCACGGCGAACCCCACCGGGCAGGTGGGTGCACGCGCGCCCCCGTTCAAACCAACCGCCGTTTGGGCAACTTACCCTGTCATCTGAGAGCCAGACCTGTATTTAAGCAGCGCCCCCGCTGGCCGGGAGCAGCACGCCGCACCTATGACCACATATGCATTTCAAAGTGACTCCGGAAGCGTAGCCGGGTAACATCCAACAGGAACGGCGACTCATCAGTATTCCTGCAACGCACTCATATGTGTCCACGCCAATTTCTCCTTCTTTTGTGCGTGTCAACCACAGGGCCTATTTTTGGGGAGAAAATTCAGATTGGCAAGTGTTGTGCGAGCTATAGTTTCAGTTATAGTGGAGGTCCAGATTCAGACCAACAGCTCATAACCCTCCATCGAGGGGGGGGAGGGGGGGTTTCTGCTCCATGGTCACACAGCTGAACCAGGAAGAGACAGCAAAACTATCAACAAAAGAAGAGGGTACGATGCGAAAATATACAGCTGAATCCAAAAGTATTGGGACAGGGACACAATCTCTCTTGTTTTGTCTCTGTACACCGGCACACAGTTTTTGAAATGAAACCATGAATGTGGGACTGAAATGCTTTAAACTGTCGGCCAAGGTGTACAGAAACAACTTAGTGTACTGTATATGCTCACATCCAATCAAATGGCTCCAAACCCATGGATGGCACTTGCAGCAAGACAACGACCCCACACACACTGCCAAAGCAGTTCCCCAGGCCCAAAACATGGAGTGTTCTCAATCGGCCATAACAGTCACCCAACCTCAACCTGACTGAACGTGTGCTTCATTCGCTGAAGACAATACTGAAGGCAAAAAAACCCCGGAGACGGAAACTAAAGATGGCTGCAGTTCAGGCCTGCGATTAGAGAAGATCCCTGCTGAATGATGCAGCTGGTGGCTGGTTGACCAGTTAGACTGGCTCCATACTCAACATGGTTCGACCAGCTCACGCTATGTTTTGAAACAGCTGGTAGCTGGTAAATTCTGGCTGATTCAAGCTGATTAAATTGGAAAAAAGATACAATTTGCCTTAACGTGAAATACATATTCCTATAGTGTAACTAATTTTATATCAAGCCATTATTTAATATCAAAACCCAAAAGTAAACGAAAGAAACCCAAATCGGCAACAAAATTAAGCGAAAACAATGTCAGGATTTACCAGTTGTAGCTAATGAGATCAATTATTCATAAGACTAACAACTTACTCCAGTGTTTCAAATGCATATAAGGCCAAAAAAAAAGAAGCAATGCAAGAGCACTTTATTACTGCTACACCCAGACCATATCCCAGCATGCACTGCTGGTATCCCAGCTCTGGACAGAACAGGAATAAAAACAAACGTCTCTGGAGGCAAAATCCTGCTACCTGCTGTAGCTGGAGGAAATCTATTCTGTAAACACAACCCATCGCATTTACAAAGATGGTCCGCCATACTGGGATCACGCTGCGGTTCTCTGAACGAGCACAAAAACAAGAGAAAACACACTCCTGGATACATCATAAATAATGCACAATACAATGAAACAAATCACATTATACATTATTTTAACGGCCCCACTACAGCCGTGTCTAGTTCATCAGATATCTTTCTGAGCTGGGCCATCACTCACATTATTCCACTCACTGAATGTAGGTCAACTTTCCTGACGCCCTAGAAAACTTTCCAGTGCATTTGACTGGCCCTGCGTGTTTCTTCCTCGGATGGCACAAAATAAATACATTTGGGAGTTTGGAAATCAGGAGGGAGGACTTGAAAAGGTACAGTTTGGAAAGGTGTGTTTTTAGTCTGCGTTGAAATAGGGGGAGGGATTCTGCTGTCCTGACAGTGGTAGGCAAGTC
>NC_083767.1:61049863-61152363 GCF_963514075.1 Conger conger | reverse complement strand
CCAGATAATCAGCTCCTGACTGCCGGGGAGACCCACGCTGGGGTGTTCTGTGCCTGCTGCACCGTGTTAAGCTGCCTCGATTCAGCTGGAGAAAATCTTCTCAAATGTCCAAGCCAGGTGCTCAAACCCACACGAGACTCATGGGGAAAGCTTTTCACTCCGATGGAGAAATAGTGGGAACAGGCCTCACTCTACGCGTAGCGTGTGATGGAAAGGCTGCCATCTGGCAGGGAGTCTGACGATAGGCTGGGTCACATAGCCCATGTCTAACGGTTCGTCCGTTCTCATGGAGGTCGTTCACTGCGACGCTCCACACTCAGGCCAGAGCCACTGCTTCAGACGCAGAACAGAGGGAGATGAAACTCATTACATTCGTTCCGTCAGCTCATTTCACGACATTAATGGCATTTGGCAGACACTCTTATCCAGAGCGAGGTACAGTTGATTAGGCTAAGCAGGAGATCCTTCCCCTGGAGAAATGCAGGGTTAAGGGCCTTGCTCAAGGGCCCAACGGCTGTGCAGATCTGATTGTGGCTACACCGTTGATCGACCCAGCGATCTTGCAGGTCCCAGTCATGTACCTTAACCACTACGCTACAAGCCCCCTCCAGGGTGATTGATTGACATCCGTATCCACTCTGATGATGGTTTGGATCAGATTCTTTCACATTTTGGTTTGGTTTGTGCTCCTAACTGTAATGTCCCGGCAGTGTAATGTCGGTATGAGAAATTGACGGAAGGGATTCAGTGACCTAACTTGTCAATGAATCTGAACCCAATCCGATAGAATGGCACCCCGGTTCGACGTCCAAGACGGAAAACAACCCCATGATCCGACAACTCCTGACCGGATACTCAGCTTCAACGTTATCCAGTTTGACGAATTCTAAATCTGGCAAACATAACGTGGTACGGTATGGATAAACAACATGTACAAATTTGCACTGTGTAAAATCTACGCCAGGTGAAGGGGGTCGGGGGTGAGGGGGGGAGAGGGAGTGAGAGGGGGGAGGGAGGGAGGGAGGGAGGGAGGGCAGGTGATTAAACAAACAACAGTCTTTTGGGGCCAGGCATCACAGCGGGTGAATTTATGGGTCATGTTCACAAATTCACAGCTCCGGAGGTCTTTGTGTTCTCTCAAGCCCATGAGGTACTTCACGGTTCACTTGCAGGGTGTTAATTATTTTCGGAAAACTCGAACGGTTTGCGAACGGAATTAATAAACTGCCTCACGATTTCAACGCATCAATTCGTGGTTTGAGAAGGACAGGAAAACAGCAGCGTTTTAAAACTGAAGGATGACGCAGACCGCCCTGAGACTGAGTTGAGACCTAAGAGAGGGAGTGGGTGGGCTAGACTACAATGTGTTGATGTGCTTAAGGTTTAAATGTAGCAGAGGAAATTCACATTTCTCTGGGGTTTACAATGGGATATTTTACAATTTCTTCGACATAATATGAAAAACTCATTTTCCAAAATTGCCAAATACGCTGTACCTGAAAGGCCACTCAACTGTATCGACTGATGAATAATATATTGAGACAGAACACTCATTTACACATTTTCCAGAGGGTGTTTGCTGACTTTGTAAATCGTTTTATTTAATGATTCTGCCATGAGGTGAAAAAATACCCGCTGAGATATCCCTCAAAACAGACCCGCGCCTGCACCGTCCAATAAAGGGGGTCTTTGGAGGATTTAAAACTGGTACCACAGGTTTAAAATCAGGACTAAAACACTCAGGACTTAAACATGAACCTGCTACAGGGCTGCCCAAAAGTACATCTCAATGCAGTGGAACAGGACCCCTCCACACACCTGCCTTCGACCAGCGACTAAGTCCTCAAAAGGGATCTTGGGAAGAAAAAAAAAAAAAACCCAAAGGCGAAAGGCTGAGTCACACAGCCGGCTAGAAATTTTTAAATGATCTTTCCGTTGCCATGACGGCGCCATGTCATGACTGATTCCCCGGTTCTGTGCCGTGGGAGCGGAGGCTGAGCTCGGACGGGAGCCGACGCTGAAGTGCCGTTACGTAAAGGTCGCCCGACCGACAAGGGCGGACAGAGCGCCGCAGGGAAAGGTCAGGGGTCAAAGGTCAGGGATCAGAGGTCAGGGGGTCAGGTGTCCTTACCTGGGATACTCTGTCTCCTGACGGCCAGTGCCCCATCTGACGGCCTGGAGAGGCTGGAGGACTTTGAGTATGGCCCCTCATCTGGAGAACGCAAGGGAACCAAGTGTCAGCCACAGAAACACCGGGCAAGCCACGCGACCGCAGGACCAGGGGCACTGAGCAAGGGCACTGAGCAAGGGCACTGAGCAAGGGCACTGAGCAGGGGCACTGAGCAGGGGCACTGAGCAAGGGCACTGAGCAAGGGCACTGAGCAGGGGCACTGAGCAGGGGCACTGAGCAAGGGCACTGAGCAAGGGCACTGAGCAAGGGCACTGAGCAAGGGCACTGAGCAGGGGCACTGAGCAAGGGCACTGAGCAGGGGCACTGAGCAAGGGCACTGAGCAAGGGCACTGAGCAAGGGCACTGAGCAGGGGCACTGAGCAAGGGCACTGAGCAAGGGCACTGAGCAGGGGCACTGAGCAAGGGCACTGAGCAAGGGCACTGAGCAGGGGCACTGAGCAAGGGCACTGAGCAGGGGCAGTCTGACTCTCTGCCTCCTTACAGCAGACAGAGATGTTCCACAAATCCAATCCAAGTTCAGCGGGTAAAGCACTTTCTACAGATACACTGTCACAAAGACGCTTTACAGAGAAAACTGAGGGGGGGAAAAAAAGGAAAATTGGGCAAAAACCAGGTTAGAACCCCCCAAAATGAGAAAGCCAAGTAAAAAAGAAAAAAAAAGAAAAAGAAGTCCAGTGGAAAGAAAAACACACACACAAAAAAAAAAAGATGAGAAAAAACTTAAATAGGAGGAAGTCTTGGGAGGAACCAATCTTCCACTTGCAGACGCGGAGTCAATAGTCAAGATTCGCTGATGACTTTAGCCTGATTCCTAACCTGGCTCTCTCAACCAACCACCTATTCACCCCACTATTTAATTGGCTAAATGATCTCCCTCTCCACGGCAGCTGATGAGTGGTGAGCATTCCGGCGCAAAAATGGCTGCCATGTATGACCCAGGTGGGTGGTGGTTGAGGTGAATTTCCCTCTCATTACTGTACAGCAGCCTTAATAACTGGTGGGAAGTGAGATATAAGTCTTGCCACTCAAAGAACAGCTTAAGCTAGGTTTAGAAGCAGCTGGTAGCTGGTTGACCAGTTCAGACCAGCTCAAGCTACAGGATGTTTTGAAACTGCTGATAGCTGGTTGACCAGCTCATACCCAGCTAGACCAGGTTCTGACCAGCTTGACCATGCTGGTTGACCAGCTCATACCCAGCTAGATTCAAGCTCGAACATATACTGTGGTTGAGGAGTGGGATCTGCACATTTCTCACAAAGATCCACAGTCTATCTTGACAACATTTGCCCAAGGAGGTCTTTTTTCATTTTGAGGTGCCATAATAATGCATCCGTGTCTCCTGGAAAGCTATATTAGACATGACAGAACAGCCAAGGGTTTGGGTCTTGAGGCCATGCCCTTGACCTGACTGGTCATAATCTGACTGGTAATTTATACCTCTTAACCCGTTCAGGTGTAAGATCACAAACGCGTATGAATGCGGTTAGAATGTTCTCAAATGAACCTTCTAATGCTGATGTCACAATCACTACAGGTAACTAAGTTCTGAAACACTGACTTAGAACTTTGAAAAGATCATTTTGAATTACTGAAGGCCTGAAGAGGTATTTAACACTGTAGGTGGCACCCTACAGTCTGAAGGACATTTCACAACAATGTGCAGAGTTATTCACATAGCATGGTCCACATATTTCTCTAACTGATCAGTCGCAACAATACCCCCAAAAAGTATGGTCAATTTCAATCTCAAATCTTTTGATCTCAAATCTAAACGCCTTAGGAATAAGCAAGTGTTATCATACTTTTGGAGGACACTGTAGTTTTAGCTGCAGTTCAAAGGTCCAAGTTTCAACCAAGGATTCAAAACAAAGGGAGAAGCCCAGGAGTTTACGTCTAGCTTTTAGCATCCAGAAAGAGGCACACCACCAGAACCACCTGTATATCCATAAGGTTCCCTAAACACTTAATCAATGGTACTTATTTGATGTCGGAAGTTGGGAGGAAGCGAAGTCAAGGATCAGTACTTCCTCTAAAGACAGAGAATAAAGTGCCTGGGCAGCTGCGATAATGGACCTGTCTGGGGACCCAGTAACGAGCACTGTCAGCCTGTGAGCTCAGGAGGACTCAGACACGCTGCTGAAACCAGAGGCAGTTGGTGAGCTGAACATTAGTAGGGTACAAAACCTTCCTTTAAACATTACATTACATTAATGGCATTTGGCAGACGCTCTTATCCAGAGCAACGTACAGTTGATTAGGCTAAGCAGGAGACAATCCTCCCCTGGAGCAGTGCAGGGTTAAGGGCCTTGCTCAAGGGCCCAACGGCTGTGCGGATCTTATTGTGGCGACACCGGGATTAGAACCACCGACCTTGGGTGTCCCAGTCCTTTACCTTAACCACTACGCTACAGGCCACCCACAGATTACAGATTATTGGACTACCTGTTTTCTGTAATTTCCCTTGATTTGCAATCAAAACGCTCAATACCATCACATCCAGCCAGGTGTCCTCAATTAGTCCATTTAGCCAGTAATTGCCTACAATTACTTTTATTTGCATTGCACCATTTTTTTGGACACGTGTGGACCTCGTCCGGCTCCACACTTGCACTCTGAGAGTATCCATAGCAGAGATCGGCAGTGTTCAGATCTTAAACAATCTTAAAGCGCAGGTTATTGCAGGTTATGCTGTAGGTTTAATTAAATTAAACTGGATTTTTTCCTAAATGTGGTAAAATAAACTGTGATTTGATCTCCCAAGGGGCATGAAGAAGCTGCATGCGTGATTCATTAGTCAGATGGATGGCACACTTGCTTGTCAATCAAGGAAAGTTGAGATTGATGATACATTTTTAGGAAAGTTTTGTGCCCCACCAGTTTTCAGCTCAGGATGTGCCACTGGCTGGAGCATTGCTGGGGGGTTACGTAAGACCTACAGGGACCTCATACGAGACCTTTGGTGTAGCCACAATAAGATCCGCACAGCCGTTGGGCCCTTGAGCAAGGACCTTAACCCCGCATCGCTCCAGGGGAGGATTGTCTCCTGCTTAGTCTAATCAACCGTACGTCACTCTGGATAAGAGTGCCTGCCAAATGCCATTAATGTAATGTAATGTAATGTAATGCAATGTTCCAGCTGCCGAATTCGGAGGGGAAATGATCAGCTGAACGCGGGGGGAGGCTGATTGGGCTCCAGCTCCTTTCCGGAGCGTTCTGTGACACGTTACGCCTCTGGACTCGTCGGGCTCATTCCAGACGCCTATTTTTTTCTCTTCTCTTTTACTTGCTCTTTATCACGCTTTCTACTCCTAGGTCCACCAATTGGGAGAGGGTAGAAAGAAAGAGAGGCAAGAAAAAGACATCAAGAAAAAAACGTGAATTAGGCAAATGGAATGCTCTCGCTCCTTCGAACGCCAGTCGCGGACGTGGCAGACGGGCAGAGGTGGATCCACACGTCGATCGTTTATGCGCTAAAGGTTGCGCTAATGTAAGGAGTGAGCAGAGGAAAAATAAAGTGATTGGAATGAGCCCCTGGTGTACCTGACTGTGTTCCGTGTCAATCCGAGACCCCCAAAAGAAGCTGAGATGCAGCCAGGTCTGGGAGTCTGGGACTGGGACTGGGAGTCAGTGGTATGGTGGCAGAGAAAATACTCCCAGAGAACATGACTCACAGGCTGTGGTGGGGAGCTCAGCTGACAGTTGGAAAAATAAATCAGACACGGTCATAGTCAGCTAGTACAGTATAAAGATGTTAAAAAGAAGATAATATATCCAGACACATAGATAGTGCTTTCTTCTCCAGGTATTCCTGTATTATCAACAAGCTAATGTTACAAAAGACACACATGGACATAGCCAAAGGTTTATGAATATAATGTGGAAGACACTTCCAAATTATGTAACTTAAACTGATATTATATGAATGTTTATGATTCGATGTACGGACCATTGTTGGCATCACCTCCGTTTGTGTCTTGCCAGTACTGGTGACACATAGCCTACATAGAAAGTATCCATTGTTTACTGTCAGGGTTTCCTGGCTTTGTGACTAAGTTTGTTCCAAAGTTTATTCAACACACCACGGAACTCAAACTTGTCGAATGCAATGTAATGTAACAATAGAACTGTTTTATTTTTATTTTATTTTTTTCAATTTCCATAAAAGTCGCCTATTTGGAGCAATATTTTTTTTAAAGAGCGCAACAATCCAGTGCTCATTGTGATGCTGTCGGCACACAAATGTTGTTATAAAGATGTTATTCCTGGAACTCTGTCAGGCGCCACTTCAATAAGAAGGCAAGAAGTCCGCACCAGAGAAAGAGAGGAAGCTCTCCGGTAAACAAATCTCCACCTCAGCTCCATCTCACCCAGCCTCCCAGAAGAGTTCTAACTAACGGCCAGCAACTGTGACAGGTAGCCACCCCTGATCCTAGCCAGTGTGTAGTATCTTAGTAATCGTATTCAACCAGCGCTACTCAACTCCACGTCCTGTGGGCCGCAGTGTCTGCAGCGCTACTCAACCCCACGTCCTGCAGTGTCTGCAGTGCTACTCAACCCCACGTCCTGCAGTGTCTGCAGTGCTACTCAACCCCACGTCCTGCAGTGTCTGCAGTGCTACTCAACTCCATGTCCTGCAGTGTCTGCAGCGCTACTCAACTCCACATCCTGCAGTGTCTGCAGTGCTACTCAACCCCACGTCCTGCAGTGTCTGCAGCGCTACTCAACCCCACATCCTGCAGTGTCTGCAGTGCTACTGAACTCCACGTCCTGCAGTGTCTGCAGCGCTACTCAACTCCACGTCCTGCAGTGTCTGCAGTGCTACTCAACCCCACGTCCTGCAGCGCTACTCAACTCCACGTCCTGCAGGCCGCAGTTTCTGCAGGCACTTGCTGATTTCACTACTTGTTTACCTGCTTGGCTCAGATAGTGAAATCAGGTGGTTTAGCACATGGTTGAAGGAAATACCTGCAGACACTGTGGCCCACAGCATGTGGACTTGAGTAGCACTGATTTTAACTGCATTATCTGGGTTGACCTTCAAAACATTCTGAATACTCTACACAGCAAAATCCATCACATTAGCTACCGTTATACATATATACTTATCAAGGAAGCTAGGAAAAAAACCTCTATGGTTAGCTACATCATGCCAATAAATAAACTTGCTGCTAGCTAGCTAGTTAGTGCATTCTTCACCACAAGCTACCTAGTAGGCTAATCAGCCAGCCAATTGTAACAACATACTGTACGTTATTCAAAATCATATAAAAGAGAGAAGGGTATTAGGCTGCCATTTTCCATAAGCATTAGCTTTGTCAAATCTGCATTAGCTAGTGTTTACGTGTCTAGCTCTGCGGGATCTGAATCTGAATGACTGTTCTCCCTGTCAGCACAAACAGCCCTAGATTAAACCAGCTGTCTGACCCATCCTTTTTCTCAGAAGCGCGGCACAATAAAACCAATTTCTGCGTTTACTGTTGTGAACAGATGCGATGGAATGAATCTGGTCACATTTATAGCATCTTTGGACATGATGTTGCGACACAAGCTGTTTAGGAGCCACCTGAAATGTGTTTCTGCATAAAACCGTGAACCTGCGATTGGCTCTAAACAGCCATTCTAAAGCCAGTAGACGTCAAAAACAAAAACTGTAAACATCTAACACATTCTTCATCGCACACAATAACCGTCAGGGCCAATCAGAAACCAGAGTTTGAGCTTTACATTTAAGAGTGCATGAGAGAAAAATGAAACTGAATCTGAAAACATCTCTGAGGTAGATAAATAAAGAAGAGAAATAACTAGGTAAATGACTAACAACTGACTAACCAATTTAGCAGATCGACGGGGCTCAGAAAAGGACACAGATAGACAGATCACGGGGGCTCAGAGGTTTATATTTGGCAACGTCATCCGAAGTCACGCAAAAACATACGTCATGTCACGAGGGAAACCGTTTTACAAACAACTTGGAAAAATGGCAATTTGCTCCTAAAATATGCATACCAAAATTGCAATCTTTTTTACTGGAATCAGTCGGGAACAGAAAGCAGGAGGAATGTGTGTGTGGGCCAGTGCAGGACCGCCCCTCAGGGCCTGTGCCCATCTTAGTAGCCCTGCTCACGGACAGGACATAAAAGCTGTGTGATGGAGGGGGAGAGGGAGTACACACAACCCCCCAGGACACAGCGCTGTCTGAGAGCAGCACGGGAGAAATGGCACACACGTCCCTGCTGTACCACTGAGAGAGGAGGGTGTGTGTGTGTGCGTCTGTGCGTCTGTGCGTCTGCGTGTGTGTGTGTGTGTGAATGTGTGTGCGTGTGCGTGTGCGTGAGAGTGTGTCCGTGTGTGTGTGCGTCTGCGTGTGTGTGTGTGCGTGTGAGTGAGTGTGTGTGTGTGTGCGTGAGAGTGTGTCCGTGTGTGTGTGTGCCTGTGTGTGTGTGTGTGCATGTGTGTGGGTGTGTGTGTGTGCGTCTGTGCGTCTGCGTGTGTGTGTGTGTGTGTGTGTGTGTGAATGTGTGTGCGTGTGCGTGAGAGCGTGTCCGTGTGTGTGTGCGTCTGCGTGTGTGTGTGTGTGTGCGTGTGAGTGAGGGTGTGTGTGTGTGTGCGTCTGTGTGTGCGTCTGCGTGTGTGTGTGTGCGTGTGAGTGAGTGTGTGTGTGTGTGCGTGAGAGTGTGTCTGTGTGTGTGCCTGTGTGAGTGTGCGTGCGTGTGTGTGCATGTGTGTGAGTGTGTGTGTGTGCATGTGTGTGCGTGTGTAAGTGTGTGTGTTTGTGTGTGTGTGTGTGAATGTGTGTGCGTGTGAGTGAGTGTGTGTGTGTGTGCGTGAGAGTGTGTCCGTGTGTGTGTGTGCCTGTGTGTGTGTGTGTGTGCATGTGTGTGGGTATGTGTGAGTGCGTGTGTGAGTGTATGTACGTGTGTGTGTGTGTGTATGTGTATGTGCATGTGTAAGAGAGGCAAGAGAGTCTATAGAACTTTGAAGCAATTGTCCGTCAAAACAAGGGTTCTCAGGGCCTCACTCTGATGATGAACACGCTGAGTTTGCCCAGCACACGTAGGCACGCCCCTGGTAGACAAAGCACCATTCCCAGATGGTCTTGAGATTTGACCATCACAGTTTAAAAATGAGTAAAATGACTAAATCATTATCACTCTATCATGCTGGCTTAATTCAAACAGATCAATTCATACTGTACTTGCTAAGCATAAAAAAATACTGAAATGCCCCAAGGAATTAATGCAGGCCACACAGATTTTCAATACCAACAATAAAATCTCTGCTCCGATGCAAGGATTCAATTAAAGGATAAAAAAAAGTTGGGGGTATTAAAAATGATTCAATACATTTTAAAATATAAAACATAATTCAGGATGATGTCAGAATCTCAATAGCTGACTTACATTGCATTCCAGTTTCAGAGGAACTCTTGAGCAGTGTGTGAAACCGAAGTTTGGGGGAGCCTGTAGCCTAGTGGCTAAGGTCCATGACTGGGGCAGCCTGTAGCCTAGCGGCTAAGGTACATGACTGGGGCAGCCTGTAGCCTAGTGGCTAAGGTCCATGACTGGGGCAGCCTGTAGCCTAGCGGCTAAGGTCCATGACTGGGGCAGCCTGTAGCCTAGCGGCTAAGGTACATGACTGGGACCTGGAAGGTTGGTGGTTCAAGCCCCAGTGTAGCCATGATAAGATCCGCACAGCTATTGGGCCCTTGAGCAAGGCCATTAACCCCACAATGCTCCAGGGGGATTGTCTCCCACTTGGTCTTATCGACGCTAAGTCGCTTTGGAAATAACAAATTATCTTTCAAATTATTAAAATTTGGCAGTACGGTACCTAAATCATGGCTCAAATTCTGCATTCATTCTACAGTGTTAGAAGCTCAGAGAAAACACTGAAATGCTATTAAAAAATAACAGGAACAAAAGACAATCTGTCAATCTGTTTTACGAAACCCCCTTGAAGAGGTTTTTTGGAAGAAAAAAAATTCCGAATTCCAAGTCAGTGTTCCAGAACTCCATGGCTTTCAGTTACCAGTAGCAACTGTGACATCAGCACTAGAATGTCCAGTTGAGAATTTGTGATGTCACACCTTAAAGGGTTAAAATGGACTGTCTCAGTAGGTTTGATTTCCTATGTCTCCATGCTGAAATCCAGCTCCTTAAAAGCCCCACAAAGAAGAACTGTTCCCCCGCTGTAGAGCCAGGTAATCTCTGCCTGAACCCTGGAGTACTGCGAGTCACCCAACAGACCGCAACACGTCCAAAACCCCTCGCGTTGACTTCATGAGGACGTAGCAGAATCCCCACGCCCCATAGCCAGAGCCTATGAAGGCTGAGAGGGAGCAGACAGACACCAGGCCTCACCTTCAGCACACAGCCACACGAGCCTGCCACGCCCTTATCTCTCCCGCCCGCAGTACTATGACAACACATAAAAAATGTAAGACGTGGGCAAGGCGTTCTGCAGTTCAGATAAATAATGCAACAGCCCCGATGCAGCCCAGAGACTTCAGACACGGCTGCCTGTCTTTCACTCCCAATCCATCAGATTATCATCCCAGTCTCAGGGAATCTGGAACAGGCAGGGTTCACTGTGAGGCTGGGCGAGATTATCTAAACATAATGTCACGATTTACATCTGATTTCGGGCTATGATACGATACTGTACATGCTGACATATGCTTTCTGGGTAGTGCGAGGTTGTACACTGTAGAGTGTCATTCTGAATGAAACACACTGGGACAGAAAAGGGTTTGCTGTTGGTTTTCTGCATGTTTCTGTTCAATCAACTGTGTGTGCCTGCCTATTGGTTAATACTTCAGACCAATAAAAAAAAACATCCTTTAATGAAAAGCGTAAAACAGTATTAAAAGCATAGCCATTGTCATGTAACATATAAACAAAGAGAAAAGGCAAAGAACATGAGCAATATGTGATCATTAACTCACACACATCTTTAAATAAAGTAAAAATGATTATTAAAAAATGTGAACCTCAGCAGTTTATTTCGTGCTGCACACGAGAAAAACAAGTCCATCAATCCCCTCTCATTTTCATTCTGTTTTTGTACTCCGTGTGGTGATTTATGTGCACCAAGACAATGCAAACTCCCTGCAATAAATCACTGAAAGCCACAGGTTTATTTTTCAACCATTTCGAGCCAGCTTGCCAACACTTTCAGCTATAACTGAATATCTCCCAATCCTGATCCTCCTGCACATGCACACCTTACCAGTCACTCACAACACTGACTCACCAGCTGACTGTCAACATCTGGATATACCACACACATTCTGAATATACCACACACATTATGAATATACCACACACATTCTGAATACACTGCACACATTATGAATATACCACACACATTCTGAATATACCACACACACATTCTGAATATACCACACACATTCTGAATGCACTGCACACATTCTGAATATACCACACACATTATGAATCACACATTCTGAATATACCACACACATTCAGAATACACCACACACATTCTGAATACGCCACACACAAACACCCAACCTCTCAGCTGAGAGGGTTCACTCTGAACTCACACAGGGAAGTGGGAACTCAGAACTGTTCCGCTTTTGTCTCTCACAGAACACGATGTTGGAAAGAACCACAGAGGAGGACAACAATTCATTCACCCTGGCTGAGAGCATTCCGCTGTTGTGCCACACCCTCCTTCCCTCGAAACGCCCCGCGCCCCCACCCCCACCCCCCCTGGTGAGCTTCAGCTGGTTTGTTTGCTTCTGTTGATTACCCGAGAGCAAAGGATCACAGCAGTCCAACAGGCAAACAGTAATAGTGTCAACTGGCATCTCAGCATCAACCTGTGACAAAAATGTCCTAACTTTAGAACCCTGCACTTCAAATAACGGGCCTTGAGGGCCAAGAATGGCAGATTTTTCCCTGTGGGAGTCAGGTGTGAAGACAGTCTGGCCAATCAGTAGCGGTAATTGTTCGGATAATTTCCCGGGAAGAAAGTAAACCAGGGTCGGATTCGGATTCGATGGTGATATTTGACTAATTTATCTCTGCTCTAGAGGTTCTGCTACAAAAATGTAAAAAGGCGCATTATACATTCTAAGCACCTACAGCAGGAAGATGGACAGTGTAACATCCTTTCTCAAGCCCTCACCTTATCATTTATAAAATCAGCACACTGATTGAGTACAGAGCATGCAGTCCGGAGAGTACACTGAATGAGCACAGAGTATGCAGTCCGGATAGCACACTGAATGAGCACAGAGCATGCAGCCCGGATAGCACACTGAATGAGCACAGAGTATGCAGTCTGGATAGCACACTGAATGAGTACAGAGCATGCAGCCCGGAGAGTACACTGAATGAGCACAGAGTATGCAGTCCGGATAGCACACTGAATGAGCACAGAGTATGTAGTCCGGATAGCACACTGAATGAGCACAGAGTATGCAGCCCGGATAGCACACTGAATGAGCACAGAGTATGCAGTCCGGATAGCACACTGAATGAGCACAGAGTATGTAGTCCGGATAGCACACTGAATGAGTACAGAGAGTATGCAGTCCAGATAGCACACTGAATGAGCACAGAGTATGCAGTCCGGATAGCACACTGAATGAGTACAGAGAGTATGCAGTCCAGATAGCACACTGAATGAGCACAGAGAGTATGCAGTCCAGATAGCACACTGAATGAGTACAGAGAGTATGCAGTCCAGATAGCACACTGAATGAGCACAGAGCATGCAGCCCGGATAGCACACTGAATGAGCACAGAGTATGCAGTCTGGATAGCACACTGAATGAGCACAGAGTATGCAGTCCGGATAGCACACTGAATGAGCACAGAGTATGCAGTCCGGATAGCACACTGAATGAGTACGGAGCACACTGAATGAGTACAGAGTATGCAGTCCGGATAGCACACTGAATGAGCAGAGAGTATGCAGTCCGGATAGCACACTGGATGAGTACAGAGTATGCAGTCCGGATAGCACACTGAATGAGCAGAGAGTATGCAGTCCGGATAGCACACTGAATGAGCAGAGAGTATGCAGTCTGGATAGCACACTGAATGAGCACAGAGTATGTAGTCCGGATAGCACACTGAATGAGCACAGAGTATGCAGTCCAGATAGCACACTGAATGAGTACAGAGTATGCAGTCCGGATAGCACACTGAATGAGCACAGAGTATGTAATCCAGATAGCACACTGAATGAGTACAGAGCATGCAGCCCGGATAGCACACTGAATGAGCACAGAGTATGCAGCCCGGATAGCACACTGAATGAGTACAGAGTATGCAGTCCGGATAGCACACTGAATGAGGACAGAGTATGCAGCCCGGCAGACCAGAGATCCCAGCATGTACTGTGCAGCAGACAGCTATCAGACTAAAAATGCACATGTCTGCTGACGATGTCAGTGAGACAATACAATAATATATTGATTGTTAATTTGGCACAGTGCTCCAGATCTAGGTACGTGCTTGACATTACCATAGAGAAAGAAACTCAAGAGTAATCTGGAGGTGCATGCTGGTCTAGCTTCAGTCAGCCTGCCCTCTCAGTTCTAGCCCACTCTGTTACCTGCCTGTTCCCCCTGGACTGAAGGGATCTAGTGGTAGCGTATTGTCACACTTAATAATAAAGGTCCACAAATTGGCATCGACTTATGTAGTTGTTAACATGAATTAAAGATGTGCAAATACATAAACAAAGCTGTACAGATTGACGTCTCAGTAGTTCGTTAGTTATTTAGTTAACAAAGATGTTAGTTAATGTCAGTTCAGGTAACCAGAGGGTTACCAGTGGATCGTTGAACCGTCTGTGTGGTATCAGGACATGGACCCAACAGGATGAAGCCGGGAGAGCCAGTGACAGGCCACACATGATTTATATGTGTATATTATATTTATATTATATTCATAAATACTATTTCATTATTATTAAGTCCACACTTTGAAGGGTTTTTTGATAATAAAATGTGTGCGAGTTGAATTCCTTCATAGTTTCTACTGCTTGACACCTGGAGACAGTGCATCCCTTCAGACAGCGTTCGAATAAAACCCACACATTTTCTGTGTGTCACATTAGTATGATAATCTACTTGACCCGAGGAGAATGATTTGTTTTCATATTACTGCCGTGGTTAATCACGTTAGAGTGAACGATAACGTTTTCAAAACTGCCAGAGCTCGTTGTCCACTTGCTATTTTCCTGGAGTGACTTGTGCCTGAATTGTTTTAGGTATTATCTGAGAGGCTCGTTAAAGAACAGTTCCATAGTGAGCGCTCAACAGATGCCGTGGGGGAACAGAAACGCTGAACAGCTGCAGGGTTGCCGTGGGGGGAACAGAAACGCTGAACAGCTGCAGGGTTGCCGTGGGGGGAACAGAAACGCTGAACAGCTGCAGGGTTGCAGTGGGGGAACAGAAACGCTGAACAGCTGCAGGGTTGCCGTGGGGGAACAGAAACGCTGAACAGCTGCAGGGTTGCCGTGGGGGAACAGAAACGCTGAACAGCTGCAGGGTTGCCGTGGGGGAACAGAAACGCTGAACAGCTGCAGGGTTGCCGTGGGGGGAACAGAAACGCTGAACAGCTGCAGGGTTGCCGTGGGGGGAACAGAAACGCTGAACAGCTGCAGGGTTGCCGTGGGGGAACAGAAACGGCTGATGAGGCCGTGGAGTCTGGCCATGAGCCAGCTGAACTCTGACCCCATGACAGAGCCATTATCAACAGTTTCATTAAAATAGCAAAAAAAGGGCTATGTGGAAATCAGTCCTGGGTCCAAGTAGTATTTTTTCTGCATTTGACTAAGCCTGCCTGGGGTATCGGACCAAATGAAATGATCCCAGCAATGTAAAACCCAACCACCTTGCAGGCGGGATGCACCAGGCAAGATCAATGGAGCACAGGAAAGCATGGATAAACCACCAAGTCACTTGAATGAATGTATGAAAATATTGGTAGCAATGGAGTGGAGTACAGCTTCTTTAGTTTCTGTAAAAAATACTGGGGAATGTCTAGTTGTAACTAGTCATGATTGTGAAATCGGTTTCAAATTATGGTATGCCGCTTTCAGTACTTTTCAGTTCAGACTTGGCTTTCCGGTGCTTTATTTGTTTTTCAGATACTGTTCACTAACAATAGTATAATACATCACAGCAATTTTTGTTACCCAGCACAGAGAGCATCTTTACCCAGCACAGAGAGCATCTTTACCCAGCACAGAGAGCATCTTTACCCAGCACAGAGAGCATCTTTACCCAGCAGAGAGCATCTTTACCCAGCACAGAGAGCATCTTTACCCAGCACAGAGCATCTTTACCCAGCACAGAGAGCATCTTTACCCAGCACAGAGCATCTTTACCCAGCACAGGGAGCATCTTTACCCAGCACAGGGAGCATCTTTACCCAGCACAGGGAGCATCTTTACCCAGCACAGAGAGCATCTTTACCCAGCACAGGGAGCATCTTTACCCAGCACAGAGCATCTTTACCCAGCACAGGGAGCATCTTTACCCAGCACAGAGAGTATCTTTACCCAGCACAGGGAGCATCTTTACCCAGCACAGAGCATCTTTACCCAGCACAGGGAGCCTGTGTGAAGTGCTGGCAGCAGGACATAAAATGGCCGTCTGATTGGCTGGAGGTGCTCCTGGTCCTCAGCACATCACTCAGCCTGACGCAGCCTGTCACGTCCTGGGCACCTCTAAACCCCCCTCAACCCCCCCTCGATGAAGACTCTGCAGCCAGGAGGGAGGTGTGAGGAGGGAGGTGTGGGGAGGGAGGTGTGAGGAGGGAGGTGTGGGGAGCGGGGTGATGAGGATCAGACATTCTGCCTGGGGTGGGCAATATGGAGATTTTATACACATTGGTCCGTAAGTCTTTGGACAGTGCACTACCCTATGGACGAACTCTCAAATTACAGCTGACAGACAGACTTTAACCTCAGGGCATTTACAACCATATGGAGTGAACAGCCCTTTAAGAGTGTGTCACTGTGTTTGCAGTTCGCTGCAGTTGCACACCGGGGACCGGGGTTCGATTCTCGGTCCTGCCAAAAGCCAAGTTTGGCCGGCTCACGTGGAGCAGCATAATTGGCTCGCCTCGGAATCAGACGAATTAGACAGGGTACAATTGGCTACCAAATTGGGAGAAGAAGAAAAAATAAATAAATAAATTTAAAAAAAAGAGTGTGTCACTGTCCAAATACTTACGGACACCAGGACATCTTCCCACTTTTCATACAAGTCGCGTACTTCAAACTTCAAACAAGTGACTCTGGGTTTCAAACCCAGCCGACAAGCCAAACAGTGCCGCTTGTTTTGAAAAGCCTTCAAAACGTAAAGATATTTCAACCATTGGTGACGGATTTCATCACTATATTAAAATAGAATGGCAGTAAAGCGCATGGTATCCATGGTGTTTTTGAGACCTGTTCGTCATTAGACAATAGGCATGTCATGGTATGGGTTTGTGACGGTACAATATCTGTCCTGAAATATTCAGCAGTAGCCATGGTTTTTCAGTAACATTAACTCCTGGCTATTAATGAATATACTTCACCAATATTAGCATGCATACACCTACTCTCTTGAAATCAAATGCCCGCAATGTATCCTGATTATGAAAAAAATATGTTAATGTTAGTTATTCAAGATAAGGACCGCGTTGAAAGTAACAGAAAATGTGTCATCCTCAACGAGGCATGGAGGTGTGCTAAGACATTACACGTTGTGCGTTGTTTTTAACACATCTCTGTAAGACTTCAACTATTAAAGGTACAAAAGTTCATATTTTTATGTTATGTCTATTCCTATCATTGAAAAAGGCTCATTGACATGTTGACTCATCCTCTGCCTGTGTTTATAGTCCTTAAATTTGGGTTTCAAAATACAGTTGACGGACTGACACTCTGCACCTGTTTGTTGCGGCAATTCCTCTCTTGACCGTTGGAAGTCCAAAATGACCTGTCATACCTTTTAACAATAATTTTATAACCTGTGGCCGTACAGCCCGTATACGGGTAACTTATTTCAGTTTCAGTCTGGGCTCAAACCGTGACAGTGAAGTGTGACGGGGAGTCAACAGTGGCTCCCGTGGACTACCAATATCAGACACCGATGCCACTGAAGAGAATTACAGCTGTAGTCAGACCTCCCGTCACATGTCTCCGAGGCCAGGAGCTGGATCCCAAAGCAGGATCGCTGAGTCAGGTGGGCACTAGCACAGAAGGCGTGTTGGATATTAACACTTCCTTCCCGAGAGTGTAGCGATGTGACTAACCGAACCGGCGGTAAATGACACTGATAACGCTCGCTCGTTTATACGCGTGCGCATCTGTAAACATTGCAGGTATGACACATTGTTCAGCTCGAGTCCCCTGTGAATTAACGTCTCTCTCTCTCTCACACACTCACACACACACACACACACACACACACGTACGCGCACGCACACACACACACACACACACACACACACATCACTTGTCTTGCTTCCAGAACAGCATAAAACACTTATTTCCACTGGGTGCTTTTAAACCGGCTTTGTAGCTGAATAATAATTTCCTGAAATGCGCCCCCATTTTCCATGCGCGCTACGCCATTAAGACGATTTCAGCGGTCGGTTTCAGCAATCCCAAGACGCTGCAACAAGCCAACATGGCCAAAACTATATACCTTCATTCACTCGTCGCAATATTTCACATCGACGTTTGAAAGATACGGCTATCCTTCTCAATCACAGCACTGAATCAATGTTCTTGGAGGGATGTGCTCTGGTCTGACTGTGCGGCAATTCACAATCGTTGCGCATAGCAGCCTAATCCCAAGGGTGAACGCCACAGTTTTTGCGAGGACTGAAGGCGCCGCAGTGTCAGAAATCAGGTCTGGGAACAAGAGAGCGACGCTCTGCTTTACTACGCCTCTGTTCGTACGAGCAGATTAGCCGGCTGCAAATACAAATCACGTTTGATCTCCCATAATAAAATCGCGGTGGATTGGAACGGAGACGACACGCGTGAGAACTAGAGCAAGCGCGTGAGCGGAATAACAACGAGCGAGCCCCGCTGCAATCTTCCGTCTCTCTGCGCGATTCCAGCGCCTGGGGGGTTTTGAAGTTCTTATGCGGCGAGCTGTTACGTCTGTTTATTCGGGACAAATTGCTCATCAACAGGAAATAATAAAATCCTGCTGTCCTTCATTATCCATCCGGCACATATTTTTTAGACACACATTATTAAGTGCACATACTGACAATGTGTAAGCAAACCGGATCGGAAACCGCGGTTTACAGTACCTTATGCGGCTTACTAGTCTATAACCATCACATGGGGGTTTTATTTGTAATTTGTTTTTTTCATAAAGTATCAGGTGCTAATATAACCCATAGCTGCCGGGGACACAGTTATCACAGTTCCCCTTCTTTTATCTTCTTGCTTTCCATTACTGTTGCTTCAGTGTCTTAATCTGTATTGTATGCATTCACCTGTATATCTTTTACTTCATAAGGGACTTGCATCTGCTAAATTATGCAGAGTAAAGCACGTTACTGTTGCACACAACCGCAAGGCGGTCGCTTAAGGATGAACAATTTCAAGCGCTCACATTTTGCCATCTAAATGCTTTAAGGTACCCGTGAAATGTCCGATCTACTTAGCTTGGAAAGCAGTGACTCCCAGGAAAAGAGTGTTGTTATAAATAGTGGTTGAGTGGTTTTAAAGATGACTACGGAGCAGGAGCAGTTTTATGACGGACTGTAGCTCCACAGGGTGATGTGTGACTGCTGATTTCATCACCCAGGGATTGGTGGGTCGGGGTCCGTGTTTCAACCCGCTATCTGTTCGCCCCCCGCAGGTCGGTCAGGGGCCACTAGAGAGCTGCAGATAAAAGGTCCTCCTCTGACTCCACTCTCTGCTAGCGCAGTTGTGGAATGTGACGTGAAGAGCATCAGGCTGGCATCCCCACGTATTTCGGAGAACCGTGGCCTCTCCCGAATCGGCATCTGAAATCTAAGACCCGTCCGTTTCAGACAACGAGACCTTGGGTCCGGTATCTGTGAAGAGCAGAACTGCTTTGGTCCAGATTCACGCTGTCCGGCACCGACCGGTCCGGCCCAGACCGGAGAGGAAGGGCAGACAGTCGGGTCTGAGCGGGACAACATTAGCATGCAGGAGAACTTCACAGCACGTGACTTAAATACCCATTACCACCACCCAGGCAACAGGAGGCAGTAAAACTCTGAATTACACCAGGTGCAAATGGCAGCCGGTTAATAATCATCCACAATGATCGTTAATCTAAAATATAACTTGCAGTGCAAAGTGTTTACTTTCTCAGCGGCTGCAGTGTCAGCGACTCCCTAATGCAGTTCTGATTAAGGGGAGGCGCAGGATTAAGCGTCCGGCGTTTCATAAAACACCGCGATGTGCTTCCTGCCAAGGAGCCATTTTAATCATATGGTAATAATTCCCCTCCACCATTTTATTCTAAATCAATTCCCACCCGTTCTCCCTGGCCTATAAAATATCAGAAGTATATCCGTCTGTCTTCCTCTGACAGCTGCCCCCATCCTACATTTTCACTTTATCCAAACTTTAAGTCATTAATTAAAGGTTACTGTTGTGAAATAGCTGCAGTTCAACTGTAGTTACTACGACGGCAATCATTGCAGTATTACTGCAGTATTATGCAGTATTTTGGACACACTTGCTTGTTTTTATTCCAATACTACTGCATGTATAATGTGTTCTCGCTGCATGAAGTGCAGAGCATCTTGTACTGCATTTTAACTGCATTGAACTGCACTTTACTACAGTTAAACTACAGTATTAGTTAACAGTAGTAGTAGCAATATTTGAGGGTATTTTATTTATTTATTATATTAGTTATCACTTAGCCTTGCAGTCTGTCCACCTGTGCTGCCAATAACCTACAGAACTACAATAACTGTTTAGCTCTGCTGCTGGAACAAATGAGCGCACACACACTCACGCACACGCACATGTTCTGACTCCTCTTATTCCAGTGTGTCTTCCTGCCTCTGTGTGTGTCCTGACTCTTGTTCCAGTGTGTCTTCCTGCCTCTGTGTGTGTCCTGACTCTTGTTCCAGTGTGTCTCCCTGCCTCTGTGTGTGTCCTGACTCTTGTTCCAGTGTGTCTCCCTGCCTCTCTGTGTGTTCTGACTCTTGTTCCAGTGTGTGTCTCCCTGCCTCTGTGTGTCCTGACTCTTGTTCCAGTGTGTCTCCCTGCCTGGCTGTGTGTCCTGACTCTTGTTCCAGTGTGTGTCTCCCTGCCTGGCTGTGTGTCCTGACTCTTGTTCCAGTGTGTGTCTCCCTGCCTCTCTGTGTATCCTGACTCTTGTTCCAGTGTGTGTCTCCCTGCCTGGCTGTGTGTCTTGACTCTTGTTCCAGTGTGTGTCTCCCTGCCTCTCTGTGTATCCTGACTCTTGTTCCAGTGTGTGTCTCCCTGCCTGGCTGTGTGTTGTGACTCTTATTTCTGTGTCAGTGGAACAAAGCCATCACGTCTCAGCGTGTGCGTGCTCTGATGAGAACACATCGCATGTTCTATTGTTCTGGCTTTTTTTGTTGTGGCGGTGATCCTGCCTCTCTCTCTCTGTGTAGGAGCAGCTGAAAGGCCTGTTCCTCTGCACGGGCCGGCACAGTGCTCTTTACATGATGACATAGGGCGGCCTGTAGCGTAGTGGTTAAGGTAAAGGACTGGGACACGTAAGGTCGGTGGTTCTAATCCCGGTGTAGGCACAGTAAGATCCGCACAGCCGTTGGGCCCTTGAGCAAGGCCCTTAACCCCGCATTGCTCCAGGGGAGGATTGTCTCCTGCTTAGTCTAATCAACTGCACGTCGCTCTGGATGAGAGCGTCTGCCAAATGCCATTAATGTAATGTAATGAAGCAGAGACGCACTGAGTGGGTACACTCCATGAGAGCCGTGTGGAACAAAGAGACAGACGAGGGACGTGGCGTTTCAGGAAGCAGGCTGAATCACCGAGCGTTCACGGAGAAAAACGCAAAGCGATTGTCCGGAGATTAGCATACAGTTCGGTGTTTTGATGTGTAGAATGGCAAGACTGCACCTTCACTCTGATATTCCTTGCAGTCTTAAATGTTACACTCTCAGAAATAAAGTGATAACAGAGGTACATTTTTGTTCTTCAAGGACAAAATTTCCCAAATGTACCCTGAAAGTACAATAATGTTCTCATTGTGTATGAATGAGTACCTTATTTCCAAATAATAAAGGTACAAATTCATTATATATTGCTGGCTAAGGCTACACTTTTATGTTTGCCCCAGGGACAAACATTTTTACCTTTTTCGTACCTTTATGTTGTAGTGTGTCCACCTTTAAAAAATAAATAAATAATTCAGTCGATGGCGCTAAGACTGCCAGTGCCTTCACCCTTATTTTCCGAGTAGCCTCAAATGCCTCAAAAAATTACATTACATTACATTAGGCAGATGCTCTTATCCAGAGCGACGTACAGTTGATTAGACTAAGCAGGAGACAATCCTCCCCTGGAGCAATGCAGGGTTAAGGGCCTTGCTCAAGGGCCCAACGGCTGTGCGGATCTTATTGTGGCTACACCGGGATTCGAAACACCGACCTTGCGGGTCCCAATCATATACCTTAACCACTACGCTACAGGCCGCCCCACTAAAATGCTCATTACGTGAGCTACAATCCTGTCAATTACGGGCTAAATGCAAATGCGTGAGATCACCTGTAAAGCCTACGTACTATTACTGAGAGGGCTCCAAGTCTGTAGCGCTGTAGTGTGTCAACCTCAAAAAAAAAAAATAAAACCCCTAAAAACGGTTGGTTGCTTGGTTACAGTACGGCATGACTTTGATTGATAGCTCTGCAGTCAGACCGGAGACACGTGCTGGCCACAGAGAGGCGAGGAGACGCAGCCAATCACGTCGCGCTCCAACCGCACGGGCGGCAGCCCAGAAGCACCGCAGTTTCAGAACCTGACAGGGAGCAAGCCGGGCCAGGACCGCGGGGGGAAATGAGCGGCACGCTAACCACACCTGCGTACCGCTCAGAGAGGGGCCACACCGCTGATGACAACCAGAGTAATAAAAACAATAATAAAATCACAGGAAATAAAATGAAAGAACACAGTAAGTAAGATTTAAGATTTGGTCCATAAAAAGCAAGCCTATAAAAATGAGTCTTTAAAAGAGATTTAAGGGGAGAGAGTGAACCAGCAGTCCTAATGTTTAGTCTCGGAGCGTTATCGGAGAAGGGTAGATTCCACTTTATTCTCAACCTGACTCTGCAACCTCAGCAATCTTTCAGATCTGTAAGGAATTAAAAACTCTCTAATATACTCAAGCTGCTGAATTCTGAATATCCTGAAGTTGGGCCAACGATTCAGGCAAGTAAGCAGGGCATAACAGTTGTCTAATTGCGATGATACCAAACCATTAATCATATATTCGGCATCCTCAAAAGACAGAACGGATCAAATTTTAGCTTTGTTCTGAGTTGGTGGAAGCAGGACTGAACAAGCTTCTTAATATGAGGCACAAAATTAAGATTTGAATCAGAGAACACACCAAGATTTCTGGAGAAGGGCTTACTGATTGTTGGAAGCAGGTGCCTCCAGAACCGACTGGATTATATTTGAGACTGGCTTCAGCCCAAGTATAAGGACTTCAGTTTCATCAGAATTCGACTGAAGGAAACTGTGATCCAGCCTGTTCTGAACATCATGCAGCGCCCGACGCATTACTGAAGAAATCGGGAGGTTTAACCGACAGGCACAACTGCGTGTCGTCAGCATCGCAGTGAAAAGATGGGCAGGTAAG
Organism: Conger conger; assembly: GCF_963514075.1. NCBI lineage: Eukaryota > Metazoa > Chordata > Actinopteri > Anguilliformes > Congridae > Conger > Conger conger. The sequence continues at coordinate 61,129,336 of NC_083767.1, read as the reverse complement.
CCAGGTAACCCAGGTGACCCAGGTGACCCAGGTAAGCCAGGTAACCCAGGTAACCCAGGTAACCCAGGTAACCCAGGTGACCAGCGCAGACCGCCTCGCTCCCAGGTGATGCACTGCGTGATGAAATCTGAACAGGAAGTGGAAATCTGAACAGGAAGTGACTAACAAGCACAGCTGCACTGACGGGAAATTGGCCGTTTCAAATAAAAACGTAAATAAAAATCAGTGTGGTGTTTACGGCGGGTCGCCCTGTGCGATGGGTAAATTTCACTGGTGGCAGAAACGAGCTTGCCGTTGCCGTTAACGTAATGAAGCTGTCTGGTAGAGAAGGGGATCAGTGCCAATGCTTCGTCCTTCACTGTTGGACAGTAGTGCAGTTTGTACGGTGAAGGTTTCAACCCAATGTGTAGCAGACCTGTCTGCCCGCTTGAATGTAAACTATCCAACTCACCGGACAATTTCATTGTTCTACTTTTGACTGTTCAGGGCTGGAAATAAGAATTCACTACACTACATTACATTACATTACATTAGGCAGATGCTCTTATCCAGAGCGACGTACAGTTGGTTAGACTAATCAGGAGACAATCCTCCCCTGGAGCAATGCAGGGTTAAGGGCCTTGCTCAAGGGCCCAACGGCTGTGCGGATCTTATTGTGGCTACACCGGGATTGGAACCACCGACCTTGCGGGTCTACGCTACACTACGCTACAGGCCGCCCCACTAAAATGCTCATTACGTGAGCTACAATCCTGTCAATTACGGGCTAAATGCAAATGCATGAGATCACCTGTAAAGCCTACGTACTATTACTGAGAGGGCTCCAAGTCTGCTAATCGTATGATAACAGAACCTTTGACGCATTAGTCAGTACTGGGGGACAGTGCACTGAATATTCATGTTCAATAAAACTGCTCATTTCAGGAAATTGCTCATAGATTCCCAATGCAAAAAAAAAACCAAACACACATTAACCATCTGCTTGCTTGTTTGTCTTAAAATGTCATTATGAACATCATGCAAGCCATCATTTTTTCTGCAACATTTATATGCATCAATGTCATGTGATGCACCATGTTATAATGTCATGCACCATGTTATAATGTCATGCACCATGTTATAATGTCATGCACCATGTTATAATGTCATGCACCATGTTATAATGTCATGCACCATGCTATAATGTCATGCACCATGCTATAATGTCATGCACCATGTTATAATGTCATGCACCATGCTATAATGTTATGCACCATGTTATAATGTCATGCACCATGTTATAATGTCATGCACCATGTTATAATGTCATACACCATGTTATAATGTCATGCACCATGTTATAATGTCATGCACCATGTTATAATGTCATGCACAATGTTATAATGTCATGCACCATGTTATAATGTCATGCACCATGGTATAATGTGATGCACCATGCTATAATGTCATGCACCATGCTATAATGACATGCACCATGTTATAATGTCATGCACCATGTTATAATGACATGCACCATGTTATAATGTCATGCACCATGTTATAATGTCATGCACCATGTTATAATGTCATGCACCATGTTATAATGTCATGCACCATGTTATAATGTCATGCACCACGATGACCCTGTGCCCTGAGGCCCTGTCACGGATGTGGGTGCGCTGTTCTGTTCTGCACTGTTGCTGCGTCCCCGATGTCGCCATCGATACGGCCTCAGTTCCACCTCGCCCAGGCGCAGCAAGCGGAACTCACTCCCTCGAACCCCGTGGAGTTCAGGCCAGATTTCAGCGTTACACAAAATCCATACCGGCAAAGCGCTGCCAGGTCGATAGCAGGCGAGACAGCTCTAAGCCTCAGCACTTTAAATGGAAATCCAGGCAGCGCGCCGGAATGAATGATTCAGCGGCCGTCACAGTGACATCGACGTCCGTTCCAGGATAAACGCTTTTTAATTGGAAATAATTTCGGTTATTTTTGGCTCCCTCGTATCTCGCCAAGTCCGTGCGGTTTCTCAGCGGAAGCCGGACGTCAACCGTCTGCCGAGACAACCGTGACATTTCTGCACACTCACGGGCTGAATCTGTTTAGTTTTTTATCATAAACACTTTGTCCTACCGTCTGTGTACAGAGTACTTCTTTTTAATTAAACAAGTATAAGCAATTAGCTTTGCTGAAGCACCCTGTCTAACGATATCCTGTACACTGTGTTCCTGGCATGGCAGTTGTCTGATTATAATAATCAATGAAGAAGTACAATTCTCTAATCAATCTTAAAAACCCATATGGTGCACATTATTCAAATATAATTAGATAATTCCGCACATTCACTTATCTGAGGTGACTTGCTGAATATGCCACACTGAATGCATAAATCCATAATTCATTTTATGGACAAAAATTATTTCATGAACCACACAGAGTTGCTTTATTTGAAATCCTGGCATTGCTACTAAGTATGGAATATAAGGTTTGCATTGGTTACTGACAATGGTGATTGACAAGTGAATGACGTTGACAGTTTGGTAATTTAGATGATTGCTCAGTTTTGGTGTTGGGTGTTGATGAACATAAAGTCAAACTGTTTCCTCAGTTTCGGAACTGAACATACAGTATGGGGAAGCAGGGTGTGCTGTAGAGAATACATCACACACACAGCAGCAGGAAACCAGAATCAGCCATGCAGCCATGCGTGTACTGATTTCATTCACACCGGCGGGAGATTTTCACACAGACACCTCGCCCCCAGACGTAAGAGGGTCAAAACCATCCGCCACAACGTACTGTATATTCAAAGGCACCAGCCAAAACCTTTGAACAACAATGAATGCAGCTGTTCTACCTCTGCGACTAATCTACAGTACATCTGTCAAACCCATTATTAAGAAACAAGCACCTGTCAGCCTTCTGATGGAAGGCAGTATGCACTACATTAGTCTAATAAAGGTTTGAAATGGAAATGGCCTTCATTTGATGTGAGTCCCTTTAAACGGTGTGTGCTACATTTTTGACACACTTGAGTGGGTGTTGATGTTGGGGCCAGTGGCGTGTCGTCCCGGGCAACAGGCACAGCTGAAGCGTAATCGTGAACAGAGCCAGGAGCTGTCTGACTGGGGTACGAACACACAGGGTGTGCCTCAGGGCAGCGAGAGACCGAGATGCAAATTCATCACAAACAACGACAATTACACACGGTCCAGTCACGGTGACCAACTGCACCCGTACAAATAATTAGACAAGCGGACATTCCGGTGGAAAACCGAACGTTTGGACACCCTAGCTCTGATTTCAGCGCATCGACCCCAGCTGCCCTGCCACCGCTGTCTGGCAGCACTGCAGAACCCGTCGCAGAGTTGCCAGGTCTTGTAAACACTTCCCCAATGAGGGGTGAAGACACAAGTACCGTAACCTGCCACATAGTGCTCCTCTTAACTGAGCTGGTCTGGCTGTGTGTCCACAGGAGCCTGTCTCCTCTGTGGCCATGCATTTACTAAATAACAGCCCCCCAAAAAATGCAACCAACAACAAGAAATTACCCGCAAATAAATACCTAAAAGTATCCCTATCAGGCATGAAAACCACAAACCTGGCAACCCCGGATCCAGCTGCCTGAGCAGCAGTGCAGTATGGTAAATGTAGTCAGGGAGGCCTGGCGAGAGCAGTGCAGTATGGTAAATGTAGTCAGGGAGGCCTGGCGAGAGCAGTGCAGTATGGTAAATGTAGTCAGGGAGGCCTGGTGAGAGCCACTGTTCAGTAAACAGACCTGGGTCAAATACATATCTTTGCTTTGGTTTCAAATACTTTTCAGCGCCCTGTTGATCTTGCCTGGTTCATTTGAGCCCGCCAAAAGAGTACCAGAAGGCAGGGTTTGTACTTCCAGAGAGTATTTCCTCGGCTCTAAAACCCCAGACAGGCTGAGTGAAGAGCACTCAGATTGAGCTGAATGAAAAGCAGATGCATATTTGACCCAGGCGTGGGGGTGACGGGCACAGGCTCGCCCCTGCTGCGGTCCGGGCTCAGACACGGCCGCCCGACCCAAACGAATAATAAAGACTCTGGCTTACCTGAAGCGGAGCGATTGGGGAACGCCAGCGGCAGCGGCATGGAGAAGAAGGAAGAGACGGCGTTACTGACACAGACAGGAACATCACACTCAGCCCACAGACAACACGGCCCGCGGCTAAAGAGCCGGCCTACACAGCGACGCAACAAACACCAGCAGGGCCACGAGCAGGCGCACAACCTGGGAATAATGCTGGAGCAGCAGCAGGGGCATAGGCTACACTGTGCTACAGCACAGGGGTACAGCCCAACTGGAGGCTACACTGTGCTACAGCACAACACAGGGGTACAGCCCAACTGGAGGCTGCACTGTGCTACAGCACAACACAGGGGTACAGGCCAACTGGAGGCTACACTGTGCTACAACACAACACAGGGGTACAGCCCAACTGGAGACTGCATTGTGCTACAGCACAACACAGGGGTACAGACCAACTGGAAACTGCATTGTGCTACAGCACAGGGGTACAGACCAACTGGAGGCTACACTGTGCTACAGCACAACACAGGGGTACAGCCCAACTGGAGACTGCATTGTGCTACAGCACAACACAGGGGTACAGCCCAACTGGAGGCTACACTGTGCTACAGCACAACACAGGGGTACAGCCCAACTGGAGACTGCATTGTGCTACAGCACAACACAGGGGTACAGCCCAACTGGAGGCTACACTGTGCTACAGCACAACACAGGGGTACAGACCAACTGGAGGCTACACTGTGCTACAGCACAGGGGTACAGCCCAACTGGAGGCTACACTGTGCTACAGCACAACACAGGGGTACAGCCCAACTGGAGGCTGCACTGTGCTACAGCACAGGGGTACAGCCCAACTGGAGGCTGCATTGTGCTACAGCACAACACAGGGGTACAGACCAACTGGAGGCTGCATTGTGCTACAGCACAGGGGTACAGACCAACTGGAGGCTACACTGTGCTACAGCACAACACAGGGGTACAGACCAACTGGAGGCTGCACTGTGCTACAGCACAGGGGTACAGCCCAACTGGAGGCTGCACTGTGCTACAGCACAACACAGGGGTACAGCCCAACTGGAGGCTGCATTGTGCTACAGCACAGGGGTACAGACCAACTGGAGGCTGCACTGTGCTACAGCACAACACAGGGGTACAGCCCAACTGGAGGCCACACTGTGCTACAGCACAGCACAGGGGTACAGCCCAACTGGAGACTGCATTGTGCTACAACACAGGGGTACAGACCAACTGGAGGCTGCATTGTGCTACAGTAACACATTGGTGTAGTAATTGATTCAAGAAATGCCACCTGGGGGTGACCAATATAAAACCAATCAACACTTTAACGTGATATGACTGCTTAACATACTGTGAACATCTGCTTATCGTTGAAATGATGATTATTTGGCCTTTGAGGGTGGGCTATTCAAAGTGCACTCCGGGTCACTGGGTCATACAAGACAACGTGCCGCGCAAACAATAACTGCTTCTTTCAACATATCCAGCAAATCCACCGAATCTATCCGGCACGAGGTTCCCCATTACACTGAATAATCCACAGGTCTGAGGTTCCCCATTACACTGAATAATCCACAGGTCTAAGGTTCCCCGTTACACTCAATAATCCACAAGTGTGTTTATCTGTCACGAGATTCCCCGTTACACTGAATAATCCACAGGTCTAAGGTTCCCAGTTACACTGAATAATCCACAGGTGTGTTTATCTATCATAAGGTTCCCTGTTACACTGAATAATCCACAGGTGTGTTTATCTATCATAAAGTTCCCTGTTACACTGAATAATCCACAGGTGTGTTTATCTATCATAAGGTTTCCTGTTACACTGAATAATCCACAGGTGTGTTTATCTATCATAAGGTTTCCTGTTACACTGAATAATCCACAGGTGTGTTTATCAATCATAAGGTTCCCTGTTACACTGAATAATCCACAGGTGTGTTTATCTATCATAAGGTTCCCTGTTACACTGAATAATCCACAGGTGTGTTTATCTATCATAAGGTTTCCTGTTACACTGAATAATCCACAGGTGTGTTTATCAATCATAAGGTTCCCTGTTACACTGAATAATCCACAGGTGTGTTTATCTATCATAATGTTCCCTGTTACACTGAATAATCCACAGGTGTGTTTATCTATCATAATGTTCCCTGTTACACTGAATAATCCAGAGGTGTGTTTAGCTATCATAAGGTTTCCTGTTACACTGAATAATCCACAGGTGTGTTTATCTATCATAAGGTTCCCTGTTACACTGAATAATCCACAGGTGTGTTTATCTATCATAAAGTTCCCAGTTACACTGAATAATCCACAGGTGTGTCTATCTATCATAAGGTTTCCTGTTACACTGAATAATCCACAGGTGTGTTTATCTACCATAAAGTTCCCTGTTACACTGAATAATCCACAGGTGTGTTTGTGTGTTGGCTGCTGGACGTGGTGCCTGAGGGCAGGCCTGGAGACTCCACTCGCACAGAATCGCTCCCGACACGGATTCTCCGCACACAACAACAGATCGATACGCACCCGGCGTCAACGTGCGGTTTGAGGGCATCTTATATCTGCCTTCCAACGTGGCCCAACACAGGCTCTGCCCATTTAAAAACACTGTTACAGCCATTCTGGTCAGATCGCACATCATTTGGCATTTTATGTGTTTTACTTTATTTTAAGTTATATTTTATTACACTTTTATTGTACTACAATATTATATTCCATTTATTTTAATATGTTATATAAATTGCACCGAACAGTATTTGTTACTTTATTTTATTTAATTTATTTTGTGTGATTCAGGTCTCCCTTGAAAATGAGATTTCTATCTCAATGGGACTTTACCTGAATGAATAAATGTCCATAATAAATCCTGTGATGGAAATGTTGAATCCTGGGGCTACCTGCTTCATGCCATCTCCAAACCAGGATGGGTCTGGATGGACACACAGGTGCAGGTGAACAGGGCCCCAGGTGAGGATGGGTGCTTTTACACTCATCTGTCTTAGCCGCGGTGTACTGGCCACAGTGGGGCCTGTCGAGGGCAGGTAGGCCCCCAGGGGGCCCTCAAGAAGGGTATGTTAATATCCAACACACTCTCTGTGCACTACTCTTGCGTTAGTTTCAACACGTTAGGTTTTGTGTCAAAGTTACTACTTTTGTGTAACTTACAATTAGTATGCGCTACAAATATACAATTATTACTGTATTTGCTACAATGGGAGAAACTGTTTAAAATACCCCCAAAACAAAATGTGTTGTCCTTAACTGGATATGGATGTTTGTTAAACAATGACTTTTTATCACCACACTTTAGCATAGTGTCTGAGAAATCCATACTTCTATATTTGCAAAACATCTTAGCATTTGATCTCTTTTTGAGGATGTTCCTCTCTAGTGCAGATCATTTTCTCTCTCTATTTTGAAATAATACTTTTTTTTTTTTAATAGCAACCAAACCCACTATTCATGCCTTGCATGAAGGCGCAGCTCTAAGTATCCTCTCCTTCATGAATAAAAATGTGAATGTAGTTTCCTCCCTTCCCCTTACTGGGGAAATTTCACTCAGACCCGTTGTACCTGTCTGGCATTGCGCCATGCTATCCGAGCGAATGCTATTTGCAGAGTTGTACATGGAAAAAAAAGGCTAATTATGGTTTCAAGCTCAGCAAAGTTCTCAGCTGCCCGTTCCTGCTGATCCATAAATGTAGCCAACCGTGTCTGAACAAAGCCACCAGCTGTTTTACAAACAGCTCCTTCCTGGGAGCGATTTCACCGATGGGGAGCACGGTATGAGCTGGCTGCCCTTCGCTAGATGTGCTGTATATTTAGAAATAGCTTTGGCCAATCAGATGCTGCCTCATTGAAAAGGTTTCCAAGTGCCCGCTAGCTTCCTTCCCTAAAACTGATGTGTTAGCTGACTACCCCTGCTGTAGAATCCAGCTATACCAGCTTGACCAGTTTGACAATTGAGCTGGTCAACCAGGACATAAGCTGATCGAGCTGGGCATGAGCTGGTCAACCAGCTAGTGCTGGTAGCTTGTTTGAGCTGGTCAACCAGCTAGTGCTGGTAGCTTGGTTGAGCTACATTTCTGCACTTCAAAATATAGCTTCAGCTGGTCAAACCATCTCAAGCTGGGAGCTGGCCTGAACTGGTCAACCAGCCACCAGCTGTTGCAAAACCTAACTTGAGCTGTTTTTCAGCAGGGTCTGACACAGTGTCAAAGTCCTCCAATTAAAATGTATGTGCACTTGGTAGGCTAAGCACACAGCAACTCAGCCCTGTTATTGTGTTTAAAGTGCTCTGACGCTCTTGAGCTTCCTCCAGCGTGCACACATACAAACACCCCGCCAGTGATTCATAGTCCTGACACGGCTTCACCTCCCCAAGTAATGTATCAGTAGCTCTCTGACACCCGACTGCGGTTTATAATTCTGACACTTTCCACGCGCTGAGGTAAAGTTTGCATCACTCCGAGGGCTGCCTCAGGGACGCCTTCTTCTCGTTTTCTTTCCCCCCCGTTCTCTTTTCTCCGAGCCCCGGCCTCCTCCGCCCACTCCCGCTTTCTCTGTACATCACAGTCTGCCAAACTTTAAAGTCACAGTCACAAGCACACAAAAGTTCCGGCAGCACGAGCTTCGCCGATATGATGTTTACGTGAGCGAAATAATCTTTCGCGGGGGGAAGTTTTGAAGGGCGTGGAGTCGACGGGATCGACGTTGAATGAGGAGGGCGAGGAAAGCCTGCCACTCTGGAAGGGACGCGGATTGGAGGGGGAGGAGAAAGTTACTTTCGACCAACACTGGTACTCCATGTAAAATCACAATTGAAATTATTTTCCAGGAATGAGAGGGTGGAGAAAAAAAACAAAAAACCGTTGGAGTGAAAACACACAAGTATTACTTTTATTTTTTGGAATATGCAGTTTTGGACATGTTTGTGAGAAGTGAGAATTCACCAAATTGAGGAAATATATAAAATCCCTCCACCCTCCACTCTCCACTCTGGCATCAATGCAACCCTCCGTCCCGCGAGTCTTTGTTTATTCTGACACAGCTGAATCCACATCGCTTCCGTCTCTCCCTCAGACGAAAACAGAGTAAGGTCTACTTCGGGTTTCACAAAATCGTTATCTTCAATCCGTGCGGGAGGCTACAGAGCAGCAAACATACTCTATTGAGCTCCAGACCTTAAGTAGCCGTAGCTGCTGAACTTAAACAAGAGAACCTCGCATGTTACATGCGGGTTCAAAGGTTTTGGAACATTAACATATTTTAAATTAATAGTATTATGTATTAGCAAAGACAACTGATTGTTTGGACCCACAAGTGTAAATCTTCTTTTATATCCTTTATTTGTTGGAAGTCAATACATATAACTAACTAACTAACTAACTAACTAACTAACTAACTAACTAACTAACCAACTAACCAACTAACTAAATAACTAGTCTATCTCAGAACTAATTGCAGTCTAATAATGCCACTGATTGTAAGGACATGATCATACAAATAGAGCATACGGTATCACAAAGGCAATTACATTTCCTGAAACTGCACTGTAATACAATTATGTCACGTGTCAATTGTGTAATTAAATGAATTCATTTTTTCAGTGATTTTTAATTAGTCGTTTTTACAGCACATAGTATAGTAAAGGCTGGGATGGGATGCCCCAGATTCATCATTCCTCAGTTTGATGAATCTGAACATTAACAATTACACTCAGCGATGAGTTAAACAACAGCCCATAGTGGAGAGGTGGTGAATTGTAGTTCAGCCAACCAGAAAATGCATGGAGTCGTTGTTGAACTCATCAGATTGAACGATCGCAGTGCAACAGGCAATGTAAAATGGTTGGTATTTATATAGCGCCTTTAACCAAAGTGCTATACAATTGATGCTTCTCATTCACCCATTCATATAGACACACACACACACACACGGAAATTGGCTGCCATACAAGGCACCAACCAGCTCATCATGAGCATTTGGGGGTTAGGTGTCTTGCTCAAGGACACTTCGACACACCCAGGGTGGGATCAAACCGGCAAACCTCCGACCACCAGATGACTGCTCTTACTGCCTGAGCCAATGTCACCCTCAATGTTGATAGACACTCCAGAATCCAGCATTGTGATAAGGGAAACCAAGATGCGTAACAGCATGGGAGAAATTCATTAAAGCTATTGGGCTATTTGACAAGGTCAATACTCATTAATGAAATTTCTGCAAATGAGTCACTGTTAGCCACACAGCCTGGGGGCTCATTCACTTAAAATCTTGGGCTGCATGTATTTGGACTGTGGGAGGAAAGCAGAGAACCTGGAGCAACTCTACACAGACACAGGGAGAACATGCACACTCCACACAGACACGGGGAGAACATGCAAAGTCCACACAGACACGGGGGGAACATGCAGACTCCACACAGACACGGGGAGAACATGCAAACTCCACACAGACACGGGGAGAACATGCAGACTCCACACAGACACGGGGAGAACATGCAGACTCCACACAGACACGTGGAGAACATGCAGACTCCACACAGACACGGGGAGACTCCACACAGACACAGGGAGAACATGCAGACTCCACACAGACACGGGGAGAACATGCAGACTCCACACAGACACGGGGAGAACATGCAGACTCCACACAGACACGGGGAGAACATGCAGACTCCACACAGACACGTGGAGAACATGCAGACTCCACACAGACACGTGGAGAACATGCAGACTCCACACAGACACGTGGAGAACAGGCAGATTCCACACAGACACGGGGAGAACATGCACACTCCACACAGACACGGGGAGAACATGCAGACTCCACACAGACACGGGGAGAACATGCAGACTCCACACAGACACGTGGAGAACATGCAGACTCCACACAGACACGTGGAGAACATGCAGACTCCACACAGACACGTGGAGAACAGGCAGATTCCACACAGACACGGGGAGAACATGCACACTCCACACAGACACGGGGAGAACATGCACACTCCATGCAGAAAGCATGCAGGCTGACAGGAACTCATACTCAGAACACGCTTCCCGTGAGGCACCCGTGCTCTCCACCGCACCACCGATGTGCCGCCAGTAAGTAAGTCAGCACACGCACTGATGTAAGCAACAGGCTTTGTTCCGCACTCCAAAACTCAGCTTCATAAAACTCCCGCATCGAAAGTCTCAGCCCAGATTTGGGCTCCCTGACTCAATCCTTCCATCCCAATTATCCCCCAACTTCAGCCTTCTGGTTCTAGGAGTCATTTTCACACTCATCCTCAGAGCCTTCCCAGACTGGAGCAGAAACAGCAGGCCTGCGTGAGTGCACCGAGCCTGGCTCTGGAGTGAACGTTCCCCCAGCGTAGACGCGGCCTGGTCTGGATAGCCCTGTGATAGACAGGGCCCTGGCGGCCGGGCCCCTGCAGACATTAGAAAGATCAGCGTGGGGAGGGCAGCCCCAGCCTGCAGGGGAACGCCCTGTGAGCGTGTAAGCGTCCCGCGTCAGGGCCTGTGTTTCCCACTGCTCGTTTTTAAAATGTCAGCCTACACACGCCTCTGGGGCTCCCAGGGTTGCCAGATTCCCGGGAATGTCCTTTTTTTTTTGGTCTGGTTTCCAGTGTTTGTACAGGTTAGTACAAATGTTTGTACAGGTTGAGTTTATGGTCCCGACTTGAAAATATTTTGCCATCAGGTTGTAATGTCTCAATCGCCACTATTCGGATAGTGTATGTGGTTTGTATGTGTGTCTGTGTATGACGTTTGTCTATGTCTGTATGTGGTTGCTCTGTGTCAGTGAATGTGGTTACTCTGTGTAAGTGAATGTGGTTGCTCTGTGTCAGTGAATGTGGTTGCTCTGTGTCAGTGAATGTGGTTACTCTGTGTAAGTGAATGTGGTTACTCTGTGTAAGTGAATGTGGTTGCTCTGTGTCAGTGAATGTGGTTACTCTGTGTAAGTGAATGTGGTTGCTCTGTGTGTCAGTGAATGTGGTTGCTCTGTGTCAGTGAATGTGGTTGCTCTGTGTAAGTGAATGTGATTGGTCTGTGCCTGCATTGCTCATCTTGATGAAATGCCTCTTCAGGTTCTGGATCCAGTCTTGCACTAAACTGCTTTATTAAATAATTACTGTGTTAAACAAACCGTTTCATTTCAATTTCCCTCGTTTTAAGTATGTTGGTAGTTTTAAAAGAGATATCAAAACATTCTGGGCCATAGGCTGTGAAAGAGGAGACTGGCCTTAGAGTATTAGCACTGAATCTTTATACTAAGATTATCCTGTACAGATTTCCACAAACTGGTGCCCGTATAAGCATTATTATTATTATTATTATTATTAAGTATAGCATCTAGAGTACTAGTGCTGTAGTGTAAAAAAAAAAAGAGTTGTAGCCTGAAATCCTGAATATTGCACGGGCCAAGACATACTGTATTTGTACACTAATATTTGACAGTATTTATCATGAATATGCCAGCAATCACAGAATGCAATGCAAGGAAGGATCCACATGGAAGACAAATGTGCATATGTATCGATGCATACAGTGTGCGTCATGGTATCATGGGAGGGGAGATGGAGACTTGTCATGCAGCTCTCTGACATCTCACTCAAAACATCAATTAGCTTTCTACACCGTGGGGAGGGCAGCCCACCGAGAGGCCCGAGAATCTGCATTAACTGACAGATACACGGCCCAGATTTTTCCATCACTTCTAAGTCATGTGTTCATGGCTTCAACCGTTGGCCGTAATCCTACCATAAACCTTCCAGAAAATCAATTATGTTTTTATACGTTGCAAAGCCTTTGATACCTTGTGTTTGATAGTACACCAAGGAGCATATTAGCACCAGGCCTGTGTCCATGTTGGAGGTATAGGCAAAGTGTGCTCAGAGCCCAGAAATAATTGAATTCATCTTTGCAAATGCAATTTTTTTTTTTTTTTTTTTTACTGGATGAACTCCTGCCCCTAAAGACCAGAGACTACGAGTGGGTGTTTCTGCTCCGCTTGCATCTACCGAATGAAAGGAAGCAACGGGGACGCGTGCGAGGATGGGGTGGTGACTTCACCGCAGGCAGATCAGGTGATACCCATCACTGGAGTTCCTCTCCCACTCACTGCAGCTGACGGCTGCTTCTGCATCTGGGACTGAGTTCGGTGTAGACGGGGGAATCGGGAAAAAAAAAACACAAAAAAAAAACAAGAAACCTTGAGCGGAGTGTCCTTGTTCCTTCTGACGTCTGTCTGAAGCAATGTCAGTTTCACATGTGTCAGTTTCACATGTGTCAGTTTCACATGTGTCAGTTTCACATGTCAGACGTGCGCAGACGGTGAGAGGTGGCTCTAAAGGAAGATCCTTCATACATGACGCATTCCAAAGAAGTACTTCTGCAAAGGATGCGCTCGTGTTTCCTTAGCCGAGAAATCTGAGGGAGCCTCCTAGCTCCAGCCTCCTAGCTCTCAGGGACTGGAATTTCCTTACAGATGGCGGACCTCGATCGATTTCTGGGTCAAAGAGCAAGGAGACGGGGAAGGATGACATAAGGGATTAGAATGAGGCGCCGCTCTTGAATCGAGCCCTGCTGCAAGATCGTGTGAGAACACACCCAGCCTCTCTGCTGTAAAAGGACAATATGATTAACCTACTGAAAGTGCCGCTGAGCATTCCGGAAGATTCTGCACCATGGGTAGAGTTGCGAGACCTCCTGTTTTCCACCAGAATGTCAGTTTTTCTAATTATTTGTACATAACATGTTGATGGTCAGACCTGGAACAAATACGTAATTGCTTTGGGTTCAAATACTTTTCTCTGCTTTACCAAGCTTGTCTGGTGTATTGGAACTGGATTGGATATGAAATACTCTCAAAAAGGGCAAACGTCTGGTAGAGTACGCATTCCAAACTCATGGTTGGCTCAACTGCACCAGGCAATATCAATCAAGCACAGAAAAGTATTTGAATCGAGAACAATTATGAATTTGACCCAGGGCTGTTTGTGGTCCCGAACGGACAATGTCATGTCCAGTAATTGATTTAATCAAATTTACCGGCAGTTCGTAATTAATTTGCCCGTCAAATACTCCCGGCCTTTTACCCGATTACACTTCCAACTCTTCTAGATTCCAAATCTGTCAACCCTAACCTAGGGTGAATTTTACTCAAGGTTTACAAGAAAGAGATGATATTGAATATAATTTATCCCCAAGTTCAAGTTCATGGCTTCACACTAAGTGTTCTGAGGGTGGTCTTTGGAGAATAATATACAATCAGTACAAATACTTGATAAATTCGCCAGCTGCCTTACTGCGAAAAAGAAAGCAACAGCCCAACAGGATGCCACAGTGCAGGTGCCTGCATCACACTGGGATGGTACAAATACTGCCATGCAGGAAAATGGTAAAAATCCCTCTGCTAAATGATACACTGCTCCATGCCGGCAGCTTGAAGGACAGGCGAATACTACTGTAATCAGCGTTTGCTGTAAATCAGAAACTGCCAAATGTGATTGAGTATGATCACCCTCTAGTGGTGGCAAAGTGACCAGACATTGCCAGAGACCTGCCCATCACTCCGCAAAGAGGGACAATGGGGTCAGGGGTCAGGGGTCAGGTGAGGGTTGGACAAGTGTGATTCTCAGATGCCTGCATTTCTAAATGTTTTCATTCACTGTCGTGAACAACTGTGCATTTCCCAGAATACAGCAGTCAAAGGGGCCAGGCACACATACACAGCCTTTCAATATGACTCATGTACAGTGTATAAAAACTGTCTCGCTGAGTGGGTGACTTCATTAAGCCAGAGAGCAGAGGGTTGAGAAAAAAAAAAAAGAAAAAAAAAAAAAGTGAAAATATGTAGCCCACCAGGATTCATGCTTGACGTCTTCATCAAGAAACCCTGTTGCTAAGGTTACGGGCAACTGTGCGCAAATCTACAATGAAAACACCAAGCCTCATGCTGAGATGGGTT
The DNA here is from genome assembly GCF_963514075.1 of Conger conger. Lineage (NCBI taxonomy): Eukaryota > Metazoa > Chordata > Actinopteri > Anguilliformes > Congridae > Conger > Conger conger. The sequence goes on along the minus strand of NC_083767.1, from coordinate 61,114,302 downwards.
AGCAGGGCAGGAGGTTCTCCTGCTTCTCCTGCAGGCCAGGCGGTTCTCCCGGTTCTCCTGCAGGGTTCTGAGGTCCAGTAGGAGGAATGAGATTGCAGGAGGGGTGCCACACAGGGTTCATTCCAATCCCTCATTTTTCTCCTCTTTAATCTTTTATGAGGCTTTTTACTAGGAGCTAGAAGTAGAAGTTGAGAACTCCTGAAATGTCCTTTCTTGTGAGGATACATGAGCACATCCTTTGCGGAAGTATTTTTGCCTGACGTGTAAATGATCCTAACTGACGTGTAAATGATCTTAACTGACGTGGCTTCGACTGACATTTGAAGGTGCAAGGACATTCCATGTGCCTAGCCTCCCCCCGATGGGTGGAGCTTGGGTAAGTAAAGGAGAAAGAAGAAGCTAAATAAGGTACTGGAATGAGCCCACATTACGCCTCCACATTCACACACAGCAGAGGGTCTCTGGGGTGTGGGGTGTGCGTCCCTTTTAGCCTCCACCACAGTGGTCCTCACTGGTCCTGGAGAGCCACAGACACAGGGTGTGCTGGTTTTTATTTTCACCTCAAAATCAGCAACCGAATCAGACCCAAGAAACAAGGTGAGGCGAGTTAACTGTGCAATTGCTTGCTAAGTGCAGAGAAACAATGCAGCCAGCACACTTTGCTGCTCTCCAGGACCAGGAGTGAGGACCCCAGCACACCCTGCGGCTCTCCAGGACCAGGAGTAGGGACCCCCAGCACACCCTGCGGCTCTCCAGGACCAGGAATGAGGACCCCAGCACACCCTGCGGCTCTCCAGGACCAGGAGTGAGGACCCCAGCACACCCTGCGGCTCTCCAGGACCAGGAGTAGGGACCCCCAGCACACCCTGCGGCTCTCCAGGACCAGGAGTGAAGACCCCAGCACACCCTGCGGCTCTCCAGGACCAGGAGCGAGGACCCCAGCACACCCTGCGGCTCTCCAGGACCAGGAGTAGGGACCCCCAGCACACCCTGCGGCTCTCCAGGACCAGGGTTGCCGACCCCTGCTCTATCAGACACAGGTGCACTGAGGCATGGGCATCCAATCACAACCAAAAAGGGCCTAGTACCTGCAGAAATGACCTGATTATTTTGTCAAAGTGACTTTTGGTTACCGCTATGGTTGGTCCCATGATAAAAACAGAAATAATATTTTGTGATAACCCCATGGATGTCCAGTCTTAAGGGCCTGTGTGGGCGCAGGGTTGGGCAGCCTGTAGGGTAGTGGTTAAGGTAAAGGACTGGGACACGCAAGGTCAGGGGTTCTAATCCCGGTGTAGCCACAATAAGATCCGCACAGCCGCTGGGCCCCTGAGCAAGGCCCTTAACCCTGCATCGCTCCAGGGGAGGATTGTCTCCTGCTTAGTCTAATCAACTGTACGTCGCTCTGGATAAGAGTGTCTGCCAAATGCCAATGATGTAATGGTTGTGCTTTAGCCCAGAACTATATTACATTACAAAACGCCTGATTCAGTGTCTTGACTGAAGACAATTAGTAGTTAATCACTTGATTCAGGTGTCATAGTTCTGGGCTAAAGCAATTACCTGCACCCACACCAGCCCCTTCTTGGATAAGATCAGACACCCCTGTGTTAAAGGAATAGTTCCCTTTTTAAAATATTATTTTAGTTTTAGTGTAGCGCAGCGATCTTATTCTGCATTCGTCAAAGGACACAGCTCCAGCCAAAGAGGAGAATAAAAGTAACCTTGAAAAAAGCAATCAGGTCATTTATACGAGTACAGTACAGCCTCCGTAGGCATGCAGTCACTGTGAAAGCTCTGTGAAGTTACTTGAAGCATATCTTCTTGTTTTAACAAACGAACCCATTGATGCCCACACACCAGCCTTTCCAAATCTGCCAGGTCATCAGACACGTCTGTAAATAACTACAATAACCTCCACCGTACACAGAACTGTTAGAGGCAGTCAGAAATACACTCATACATGCTAACACTGAAATAGTGTTTTTAAAAAACGAGAATAGGAACCAGAATACAAAAACTGCATAGTACAAAAAGTCCTGTCAACTATTTCAATGCTCTCGAACGTCACGCCACATGAAAGCCAGACTGAAACCTTGTGTCACTCCAAGAGACTGTTGTTTTTCTGCTTTTGATGTACACAGCTTGACACGACAAGAGGCAAACAATTCACAAGTCTTTACCTAAAAGTTCCCAAAAGCCCTGTCTGAATCCTTTTCTTTGTAGAAGATGCCGCTTTCATTGCGCAACACACAAAGCGAAAAGACTTTGTGGGGAGAAAAAAAAGATGTAAAAAAAAAAAAAAAAAGCAATTTATCTAAAGTTTTGAAAACCAGGCACTGTGATTGGTGGTTCCCTGACACCGGAACATCACGAGATCACCGCTGCGCAGTCAGGGAGTAATTACGGAGACGCCATCTTACGACCCCTCATTAGCGGCCATTATCCCCGGCCGTCCTCCGACGCACACAACCCGCTGTTAGGCAGCCACCGGAGACACGCCAGATGTGACGGAAAATCGGAAACGCCGTAGTTATCACCCTCGGAATCTGGAGCATCCTGTCACCCGGGACAGGGAGGAGTTGCTGGGAGGACGGTCCCCACGCCGTCTGCCTGGCCTCTGTTATTAGCGCCCGGAGACACCTGCACCGACATCCGCGCAACCCAGCTCCTCCGCCCAGCGGCGTGGCGGCGGGCGGATTAAAGCTCTCACATCCGTGGCACAGGCAAACTGCAGGACAATATTAGACCAGTACGGTGGTTCAGGGTTGATTTGAGTCAAAGAGAGTGGCAAATTATGGGGCGGCGTGCGTTACGCGTCTCTGTCTCTTTCGGCGAGAACAGAGGTGCGATTCACGTCACAAGCAATACGCAGTTCATACGCTGGAGCTTAATGCGAACAGGCACGCCGGGCGGAAGCGTCGGGGCTAGCGGTCTCAGCGCCCGTGAAAGCCACACGCAGACGGCAGACGACGATTCCGGGCCAAATGTGTTTCGGTTTACATCCTTAAGGGTCAGTTATGGCAATGGCAATGGCAACGGTGTGCGAAAAGTGTCCCAGAAATAACCATCCAGACACACGTAAGGTTTGTGTGGAATTTCAAATGCTGGGTCGACTGTAAGCGGTCACATTTAGGTCTCATCACGCCATTTTGATTATGGCCCGAGCGTGCGATCGGGGCGGAGGTAGGGCTGTGCTCTGGCAGCCAGGTCCAAATGGGCGCCTCACCGTCACTCCAGCGGCGGTATTTCGGCCAATTGAAACGGGAGCCAGGCCAGGGTCATCACCCTGTTGCTCTCTGGGTAACGAGGCAGCCATTTTGATGTTTCAAATAAGGGCTGAGAGAAAGCGAAAACAGGTCTGTGTAATATGCTGCTTAAAAAGGTTCGCATTTTGCATATAAATAAAGCTGCTAATAGCGTCATTCCCCCACGGTTAACACATTTGATTATGTCTGCTTTGCGGCAAAACAGATGGTTGCATGTCGAACGGGGATCTAAAGTAGTTTACGCAGCACAAGCTAAACATATTTGCATACAAGTCAATATTAGACGTGGTAGGATCTGGGCAAACAGACAGCAAGTTTTGTGTCCTCAATAATTATGGCAGTTTTTAATATTTTTCAACATCCTACTATATTGCATCTCTTAGGGAAAAGTGACAATATTTAAGCATAATCAATTATATTTAATATGAAAATATTATTCATGAACGCTAAGTGACTCCAATACTTATTTTGTGCGTGTTTATCCTCTGTATATTCGCACAGGCCTCCAGGGGGAATTTGAAGCCATTTCGACAGCTTTTTTAAATTTTGTCTTTTAAACATGACATTTCCTCTGTTCACTGGTGCAAAATGATTCATTTTGAGTTTGATGTAATTACACCTCCTCGGAGCTTTGAGGAATGGACTCCGTTGCCGTGACGGCTTGGCATTGCTGTAACAGCGGCCATTTTGTGAAGTTGTTCATCACGAGATCGCGCTGACAATGTGGGAATTTACACATCGCGGGAGGGACACCATTCTCCGCTAGCCCTCTGACCCTGAGGGGCTAAGAGCACAGGCCATGGGCTTTGGAGCGCCACAACGCTTTCACTATAAGGGGTGTGTTTTCTTTTCCATTAATTTAATTCAATTATTTGTGAGGGATCAATGATTACAATCGACTGAAGTAATCCAGGAAGATTTCAACTGAATCCAGAAGTGGGCAGAACGGTGGCAAAGGAATCCACAATACACAATTTTAGAAATTATATATAAAATATATTTATGTTTCTTGTCATCCAAGACACTTGTATTATGTCAAAAAAATGTGAAATCTTTGTCTCAGGCGGATAAAATCCACCGCAATCCACACACGGATGACTGCATGTTTGTTTAGCCTAAAGCCATGCTTTAACTTCGGCTGTGGAGCTGCCCAAGGAACGGCAACTCTTACTATCTGTGGGAAGCGTATTTCCATTGTTAGTAGCCTTAAAAGTATGGCGCAACCTCCTCTACCGGAGGTGCTGGAGCACGGTGCACAGATAGAGCTGGGAGTTGATTTGTTATTTATATCAGCCTTCAAACTAACAAAGTTAACAGTCCATACTTGCGTTCCAATGCCCACAACCTCTGAGATCCTGCCTCTTGTCAGGGCACGTGATCTGTGTTTGCAAGCACTGAGCGTCAAGCACCAGCCATAACTGGATCTCACTGACGTCTTTCATTGCTTTTTAAAATAGGTCATTTGCGCAATTTAGGAAGCATTCACAACTGCATCATGTCAGAAAGTGTCTCCAATTAATCTGGTTTTATCAGTTAAAACAAAGGCTCAGGGCCCGGGAATTAACGGCCAACAGGGCCCATATCGGTCAACGGTGGTCTAAGCTAATAAAGCATGCATGGTTAAGTGATACTTCATAAGCACGACACAGTACCTTCATAACCACTACAGAGACATAATGCTATGAATAATCAGCAATAGGCATATGATGCGTATGGCACTTGCTACATCAGTAATCATGACATAAGACGCCTTATGCCCATTTGTGGTTATCATCAAGGCTCGGATTACACGGTGGCCATATGGCCAATAATGCTCTTAATTTTGGCATTACGTTTCTTTTAATAATAATTACCTTCACTGACATTTGAGCCTTTCCTTATAATCAATATGGTCATGTTACCCTCTGGAGGAGAATGAAAAATAGTTGCCGGTATCCAGCCAGTGTCAGGCACAAAACTGGGTCTGTGTCCACAGAGTGCTAATGCTAGCCAGAGTGCGAGAGATAGCTTAGCTGGGTGCTATTGCTAGCCAGAGTCAGAGCGATAGCATAGCTGGGTGCTAATGCTAGCCAGAGTGCGAGAGATAGCTTAGCTGGGTGCTATTGCTAGCCAGAGTCAGAGCGATAGCGTAGCTGGGAGCTAATGCTACCCAGAGTCCAAGCGATAGCTTAGCCGGGTGCTAATGCTACCCAGAGTCTTAACTGAGTGCTGCTAAGAGAGTCCCTTATTATGTTTTATTTAACATAAAAGGATGGTGCCGGTAGTGCCTGTCATGACAGAATGCTCAAGGCAGTTAATCACTGAAGGCAATACAGCCCATTACCATCCCCCAATTCAGCCCATATCCACCATCGCACAGTGCAGCACATATCCACCATCGCACAGTGCAGCGCATATCCCAGCAGCAGCCCTCAGCGTTAATAGATAAATAGATCATTACATTTATATACTGCTTCTCCAGAAGACACTCAAAAGCACTTACAGTGACGAGGGGGAAACTCGCCTCAACCACCACCGATGTGCAGCTCCCACCTGGGTGATGCAACGGCAGCCATTTTGCGCCAGAACGCTCACCACACACCAGCTGAGGTGGAGAGGGAGAGAACAATGTTTTTGCCAATTGAATCAGGGGATGATTAGGTGGCAGGTTGAAAGAGCCAGGGTTGGGAATTTAGGGCACCGGGGGAACCCCCCTACTCTTTGCGTGAAAGAGTGTCATGAGATCTTTACTGACAACAGTGAGGCACTAACTGAACTGTGCTAATTGTATGTATATCTTTGTATATGTATATCTGTAATGTATATCTTTTCCAACCAATCAGATGAAGAACAAATCCCCCCTCCCAAAAGAAGAAAGAAATAGGACCCTCTCTTTTAGTAAGGCAGGAGAGAACAAAAGGGACTGTAAATAATTGCACTTCCTGCTTTTTCCATGCAAAGTGGATATTGGCCTAACTGAAACATCACTTGCACTGGAAAGAACAGCTTTTCTCTTTTTGTACACACAAATGTAAGCGTAGGTGTTCTAGAGTGTAACAGTCTTTGCAGACGGCTCTCTTCAGCTGAATATCAACAGCACTCACAGCATTGTGGGAATTGGCCTGTGGACTCATGCAGTACATAGGATGGCCTTCCCCATACTTACTGTATATATCTACTAATGCTAGCAGAGGGCAAATGAGAACTGGGAATGGAAAAATGTGACTCAGCGGGGAGGTTGTGCTTATGGCAACCAGAAATCCCAAATGTGTAACACACATATTGCACCAGGCACTCTGCTAGAGTGCTTTAGGTAAGGTGCTAGGTCCATAAATGGAGGATATCTCTCGAAGGATATATTCCTCTCTCATGGGTATCTGATGGGCTTTGCTTAGGAAAAGGTTAAGCTAACAGTAAAAGTCCAAACGCCCCTTCTGTACTCTCCCAGTGACAGGTTAGAAGGGCAGGGACTCAATACCCCCCGATGTGTCTCTCTGCATGTGCCCTGGTGTAAAATCCGGCTGTGACCAGCTACCAGCATAGCTTCAGTTGGTCAAACCATGTTGAGGAGCTTGTCGGAGTTGGTCAACCAGCTAGCTAGCTTGAGAAGTTTTTTCAGCAGGGAAACCATCACTTATCATGTAAAAATCATGTTACAAAGTAAATGAGGGGTGAAAAATGGTTTGCTTTCGGCAAACTAAACCCTGAGCACAAAGCAAACGACCGGATTTAAAGACCGTGCTTTCCTGTCCTGCGTTTAAACCCCGCATACAGACGGGAGTCGAGATGCTGATGTCGACTAGTCATCGCTCGATCGACCGCAGAGCATGCAGGTGTGACTAAGACACTTCTGCAGGGCCAGGTGTGACTTTCCTAATGGAATTCAGGCAGGCAGAGAGGCAATAAAGGCAGTTTGGTGACGGCTGCGGCCCCTTCGATGGAGAGTGAGGATGTCTGCAGGAGGCTCCGTTGACCTTTTCCGAATAGCAGGTTTACCTGGAATGTCTTTCTTCCAACATTCTAAGTCGGTGTTCTAGAACTCCGCTGCCCTCATTCGCCAGTGGTGATTTGTGACACCAGCGTTAGAATGCTGAGCGAGGAGCATTCCAATCGCACACGGTGCGGGTGATCTCACACCTCGAATGGGTTAAAAGGGACGACAGCGGCTCTCTGAGAGGGTGATGAGAGCGTATGTGAATTTGAGAGTGCTTATTTTTACTGTACTTTCACAATGCATAATTAACACTTTGACAAATCACTTATAATCCCTCAACGTGGACAGAAGAAGCCAGGCATTGCTCACGCTGAGCTTCTGCAATTATTCTGCCTTGCGCTGCCTCTTTCTCCGATTGAATTAGAAAAAGTAATGAGGTGGGATTTTAATCATTTAATGCCATTTAATATCAGCGAGCAGTCTGGCCCTATTGTACTTTTTCACTTCTTCTTTGGCCTTCTGGGAACCTTTCAAATTATTAGTGATGTTAAAGTCCCCCCCAACTTGTTTACTTTCAATAATATATCATCTGTTGTAAACAGCAATATCCCTCACTCGGGTGACTATTCACTAGGACCATTATTAAACTGATTTCATGAATTATTCAATTTAGCCAGGATTGAATAGTCTGATGTTCTGTCATGAACAGCTAGATAACAGGATTCGGTTTGAGCAGATAGCAAGTCAAGTCAATGATTAGTCATGTACATATTTTTGGTGAAAAGTCCACTTTTATGCTTGACGGAAATTAAAAATACATCATTTAAATACAATCCAGAATATTCAGTCAGTTTAGGACTTATGACATATCAATCACCCGGTGTCTTATGAGAGGCTCTGGACCCAAGAACATGACAAATGAAAATCATTTCATAAGTAAAACCCAGTTTTACATTCTTAAATTTAAACCCGTCTCTGACGCTGTTTGCAGAATGCCAATTAACCCGGCACTGCATCTTCCCGGGTAAAATCATCTCTTCATTACAATCGCAGTTCTGCCTTTAGATTCGGCACCTCTGTGCGAATCGTCGTTTATTTTCAATTACGGGGCCGGGAAATGAGGGAACCGGGGGATTATTTCTGACACAGACACAGATCACAGGCCCATAGGCGAGTGCTCAACTGGAACACCTCAGAGGTGTGCCCCCAACTGGGGAGCTGTGTAACCCCCCTGTGTGGAGAACCACGCGGTGAGCCCCCGTACGGAGGATTCACGACGTGTTCCGAGAGCGGAGCTACAGCTCGGCCGCCGCGTCCGCCTCCGTCTGAGTCATCATCAGCGAACGCAGAGCAATCGACGCCTGGACCGTGAGATGCACAGCGTCATCAAACGGGAAAATAATTTAAAAATCAAGAATAAAATCACTTTTTTTTTTAAAAAAGCCCAACGTATAGAATATGTATATAGAAAGCTTTCAGTGCATACCGAGCCCATTGTTGATATTTTCGTGAAATACACCAGAGACGTTTCATGGGCAGGGGCGAGTCAGGCCACAGTGGTGAAATTTTACCGCAGAGTGAATTTCAGCACATTGCATTGTGGCACTATAATGTACATATGAAGAACAGAGTGTCAATGTTCTAATACATAGAACATAACCAGTGGGCCAGCCTATAGCCTAGTGGCTAAGTTGCTTGACTAGGACACGCAAGGTTGGTGGTTCTAATCCCGGTGTAGCCACAATAAGATCCGCACAGCCGTTGGGCCCTTGAGCAAGGCCCTTAACCCTGCATTGCTCCAGGGGAGGGTTGTCTCCTGCTTAGTCTAATCAGCTGTAAGTCGCTTTGGATAAAAAGCATCAGCTAAATAACACATGATAACGAACAATATTATTACATAGAGAACATTAGAGCTAAGCTGGTTGCATATGGAGAACAGACTAACAAAATGGTGTCATAATAATGTGTGGAAAATGGCATTACTAGAACTGTTGCATTTGCGCCCCCCCCTAAGCAAATAGATAAAAGAAAGGCTAATGAAGTGCAACACATTAACCCACACAATCAACAGAGCATTCATAAAACCACGATCAGGGGATAAATATTAATGAGGAAGGGAGAATAAAATCAGGGAGTGAAATGACTTTGCTCCATCTATCCTCAATTTCCCTAAATGGGGGCTTTTTTCCTTCACAGCGACACGGGACGGGGCTGAATTTCACCGTCGGTCAACGACACCGGTCACGCACTGATTTAAATGACTACTTCATATGAATAAGGGCTGATTATTTTTGTTTTTTTGTTGTTGTTGCAATAATCTCTCACGGGAGATCTCTTTGGCTTTGATGTGGCATTCACAAAGGCTGGTTATTTGACACACTGTTTGTCCACGAGCAACACAGGCCTCCCAGGGGAAGCGGGTCTTGACGCTGGGAGGAGATCACGGGTGACTTAAATTAGATTAATGTACTATATTTAAATGTACATTTTCTCACAGGTACAAAAGCAGAGTCACTGTAAATGTATACAGTGTAGTCTGCCATACACCCAGTGAGCACTTTATTAGGTAGATCTGTACACCAGGTTGTTAATGCAAATATTTAAGCAGCCAATAATATGGCAGCAACTAAATGCATAAAAGCATGCAGGCGTGGTCAAGAGGTTCAGCCTTTTTTTTCAGACCAAATGTCAGAATTGGGAAGAAATATGATCTAAGTGACTTTGACCATAGAATGACTGTTGGTCCCAGAGAGGGTGGTTTGAGTATCTCAGAAACTATTGATCTCCTGGGATTTTCACACGCAACAGTCTCTAGAGTTTGCAGAGAATAGTGCGAAAAACAAAAACAAACATCCAGTGAGCAGCAGGTCTGCAGGCAGAAAGGCCTTGTTAATGAGAGAGGTCAGTGGAGAAGGGCCAGACTGGTCAAAGCTGACAGGAAGGTGACAGTAATGTAAATAACCACACGTTACAACAGTGGTGGGCAGAAGACCATCTCTGAACACACAACGCATCAAACATCTAAGTGGATAGGCTAGAGCAGCAATAAGTCAATAAGTCAAAAAATAAGTATAATAAATACATAATAAAGTGCTCACTGAATGTATATTGCTATCACACATAATGCAAATTCCCTACTGATAGAAAACATAACCCATCATCAAACTGTCATGTGTAGAGTACTGAATGAAGTAGACAAGTCTCTCACACACACACACACACACACACACACACAAGCATGCAGACACATGCACACATACACTTACACACACACGCATACACATTACTTAGTCAATTTATTGCAGTACAGAGGCCAAACAGCAAAAGATGTGTGCCTGTTCAAATGCTTATGAACCTGCACTGTATGTATTTCAAGAGAAATAGAGATAGAGAGAGATGAAGAGTGGGAGAGAGAGAGAGGGAGAGTGAGGGAGAGCGAGACAGTACTTACAGACCTGTGTCATTAAGTAATTAAGGCCACTGGACTTCTGTGCAGCAATCGATGTTGGCCAGAGGGCACCGTGCGAATGCACCTGTGCTCTTTTTTTGAACTATTCTTTTTTGTTAAAGATATTTTTTAGGCCTTTTTCAGCTTTATTGGACAGTATATAGTATAGAGAGACAGGAAGAACGGGAGCGAGAGAGAGGGGAAGACATGCGACAAATGTCGGACGGTCGGATTCGAACCGCCGACGTCGCGGCTCACAATGAGCATGCGGTCAGTGCTCTACAGGCTGCGCCACCGAGACACCCCGAATGCACCTGTGCTCTTAATGGCCTATTTTCAGGACTGGAGCAGCGCGGGGTCGGCCGCATTCGAGCCCGATGCTCACAGCACCAGCTCAGAGAGCTCCACGCCCCTCTTACAGAAGCCGCGGGGTCCTGCTCAGCCTCCTGCTCAGCCTCCTGTTCAGCCTCCCCACTGTGCACGGACCTGCGCACACGCCCAACACGGGTTTCTATCCGCAGGCCGGCCATCTTGGATCTCACCGTCAGAGCCGTTTCATGCCTGGCAGGGTGTGTGTTCCACTTCCCTCCCTCTCCACCTCCGCTGGTGTGTGGTGAGCGTTCTGGCACAAAATGGCCGCCGTTGCATCATCCAGGTGGGTGCTGCACATTGGTGGCAGTTGAGATTCCGACCCATGCTTTGAGAGTGAGAAAAGCTCTATATAAATCATATCTGTCTATCTGTATGTCTGTCTGTCTGTCTAAATCTCTCAAACTGCTGTACCGCCAGTTGTTGATCTTCCCGAGCATCTGTCTGAGCGCACACTTGTTTGGCGCTGGATATTCCCGTAACCGTCTCACTGAGGTAATTACATCCATCAGGCCACGCCTGAATCGTGTCTTCCACCGGATGACCTGTGCGATTTACTTAATCAAACGGGTATGCTGATTAAAGGGCTGATTGTGGTCAAGTTCAGGCTTATCTTCGGAGCAAGCAGATGGTCAGATACCATCAGACCGTCTGACAGCCGAGGGAAGAGGGACATTTCATTAAACCCGAGGAGATCCAGATAACAATAATCTCCTGCACGGCCAGGGACCGGGAGCAAATTAAAATGTGTGGCGAACAAAGAATTTGCCCAGAAAAACACAAGTGTTTCTGAAACTTTAGAGAGTTTGAACTTTCAAAATGATTATAACAGTGTTTTCCCATTTCTCTAAATGAGAAGAACGAGCTAGGTAAACGACTCTTTCCGCTTTGCCTCTCCCCAATTAAAACTCCCCAATCAATGGGTTCTGCTAAGGCTTTTGCTTTAGACTGACGTTGTACCATACATGTATTTGGTAACCAGGGCAAATGAGTCAAAATGAAACATTGATTTTGTAATTTGGTATAGCATAATATAGGCACTAGGTAGCTAGTGGTTCCCACTGTTCAAGAAGGAAGGAGACTGGTTTTTGTTTGGACATATTAAAATAACTGACAAGATATCCAGGCTAAATTTAGTAATGTAACTGTAATTACTGATGCAGTAGTAATTAACAAATCTAAAACCCTTTGGGTGCTATTGAGGACAGGACTCATCCTGTCTGAAATATCTATGGATATATCTCTGGTACAAGCTAACATCTTTACTCAATACGTGCCTGAATCTTTCATTTATTTGATAGGATAATCTATTCTCAACTCATTAATGTATAGTATAGGATATAAAATGCTTTCTTGCCAGGTATCCTAAGCTAGCAAACCTCATCTCAGTTCTCAGTTCTGAGTATCTATAAAACAATAAAGAATAAATAATAATTTAAAATAGGTTTCTGGTTCCCAGCCTTAGTTATCTCAGTTGCACTCTGAAAGAGATCCTCTGTCCATGTTGGGCTCTGAGGATTACAGCATATTATCACCACATTCAATCACAGTGAATATTGATGACAAAACTGCTTTCTCATGCATTTCTGAATTAGCGAATGTGGTTTACATCCATATTTTAATATTTTACCAAAAAAGCTTAAAAATACATACAGTATGTTGAGACAATGTTGTTCAATGGAGATCATACTTCATTTAAAAGCAAAAACCAGTGAAAGGGGACTATCCATCTGAAGTGAGATGTGCATGATAAAACAAACTGCACCTTCCTAACCACATAAAACTCCTGGTGCCCTTCAACTGCTCTGCCTTTCCTTCAGAGCGAAGTCAGCAGTTACAGCTAACAGTTCAGTTATGACTTCATCAGCACTTTATAACGACGTGTTCGCTGGTGGTCATCTTCTCGGCCAAGCACCCAGTGATCAGTGCTTCTAGCCTTCTGTCCAGCAGTCCGCTGACTGTGCAAAAGTCATATCTCCAGTCCCCTCTGCTCTGACCAACACTGATGGCTTTCTGAGCGCTTCTGGTTGAAACTCGAGGTAGTTCGCTACAGTCGACACATGGTCAAATTTGATTCGCTTAGGAGACTGATGATGAGTCCTATGGAAATTGTGGCCCAATCAGAGGTGTCCTCTGCTGACATAACAACATCTGAGTAAGCTTTTACCCAATCTTTGAGGGATGATGGACCAACTGCAGGAGCAGGTCTGAGCAAATGAGTTGAAGTGACGCAACATAGCATCTAGCATGGAGGCTAAAATTAACACATTCAACCTAAATAGTCATACAACTCCTCTCTGAAACTCTAAAATCACTTATGCATTGACTGCTGCCATCCAGACCCATTATACTTTTATCCTTGCCTTAACAGGAGAACCAGAAATACTAAAGATACTTTCGCAACACAGAAAGGATGGAAACTTATAAAGTCAAGTAAAAAATCACATTTTTATAATCAGAGTTCTTTCTTTCAATGATAACTTTCTCTTTTAAAAAAATGGTCTACTCTCATTTTGTAGCATTACATTTAGTTTTATGTTAGTCCATCAAAATCAAACAAGTAGGTCTTGTTAGTCCAAGTATGTTTTATTTTTATTTTTATGTTGGCGCTCCTAAGAATAGTCTCCTAGTCACCTCTATTCCTGTAAATGCCTGCCTTTATCCAAAGCGCTGTACAATTAATGCTTCTCATTCACCCACCCACACACAGCCCTGCTATCCCTGGCTTCTTGTTCAGACATTCTGATTTTCTAGTGGCTCTGCCTTATGGCATTGCTGTTCCATATTGTTTTCTTTAGCACTGGTGATAACAGACGCCCCATGTCTAATTTAGATGTTACACCTCTCAGTGGATAACTCGCCCCTGATAACTTGTGGATGTGGATAACTTGCACCTGTCGAGTTGGCTCCAGTTCTACTCTGCTGCATCGATATTGAAGAGTGGGTGTGATGTAATTAGCATATGCACCGAGCGCAAGACTAATGAGCCGCCGTCTCACAACTGGAAGGAAAAAAAAAACACCACCTGTCTCGCACTTTCAAGAACCAAAGTAAGTTAGTTGTACAAGTAAGCTGAAATGTCATGGGAAAGCAATAATACATGGGTGAACTGAAAAGCTATGTCATTTGTTGTTCCTAAAAGATAAAATAGTAAATGTGGCACATCCAAAAGTTTGGGCACTCAGTTGATCAATTCATAGATTTCTCAAAACTTGATTTACATGTTAGGCCTTCGATTAAGCCAGGTGAAGACAATTTCAGAGCTTTGTACATAACATCTAGACAGACATTGGCACTAACCTCTCGTGGGGTTGAGGTTACCCTCAGCAAACATGGATTTATCTAAGCGGCTGATTGAGGATTTGGAAATAAAGACATGGGAGGGCTGTAAGGAGACAGCTGTGGTTCCAGTTTGGGATTTCCACAGCCAGAAACATCATTATGAAACAAAAGTTAGGGGGAACTGTTGAGGTCAAGGCGAGATCTGGAAGACTGAGAGGAATCTCTGATAGAACAGCTCATAGACTGATCCGGCATGCGAAGCAAAACCCACGTACAGTATCACTGCAAATAGCCGGCAGAAAGGCTTAGTGACACTGGTGTAGGAGTGCACTGCTTCACTGTGCAGGAGTGCGTAAACATAGTGCATGGAAGGAAATTTATGTAATGCTAACACTAATGCTAATCCTAAATGTAAGCCTAATGCTAACCCTTACCCTAATCCTAAACATAACCCTAATTCTAAGCCTTACCCTAATACTAAACATAGCCCTAATGCTAACCCTAACCATAATCCTCACCCTAATCATAATGCTAACCCTAATCCTAACCTCAAAATCATCAAAGATCAACTTAAAGAAACAAAAGATAATGGTTTTGAAATGGCCTTCACAGTCCTCGGACTTATATAATTTATATGAATAATATTACTGCAATACTATGGGGAGAACAGAGAAGAAGGTCTATGAATATTAGAATGGTTCTGCAAGCGGGAATATAACACAACGAAAAATATTTGTAAGCTGCGATTCTTTTCAAAAGATGTGTTACTAAGTACTGAGGAAGAGGGTGCAAAATATGCCACATTTACGGTTTTATTTTATTTTATATATACCAAATAAAACATACATCTCAAGACCACTGATCTGAAAGCCAGTGTTGGAGTTTGCAAAAGCAACATGGCCTCTTATTTCAACCCATTTACACGAGCTTGTGGTAGCATGTTTGAAGCAAGAAAAATGGTGATGATTACATACTTAACTTAGCACATCTTGATTGCTAGCAAGATGTTAGCTGATATAAAAGCTTCTAGATAGGTGCTATAATGCATTGCTTGCTTACTTATTTGCCGAGGAATAAACAAAACAATCTGACAAGCCGGCTAACAACATAGGTAATTACATTTGCAAATGTATAGTTAGACCTAGTACAACTCATCGAATGTCTTGTCTCTCGACTCGACGCAACACATTCCCCAATCGATCAGGCAGGCAGATTCATTGGACAAACATTGAAAACTGACCTTTTCAGACTACACCTCAATGACCCTAATTAATTGAGGGGGAACCAATCTCTCCTAGTATCTCATAGGCCTTGGTCCAGGTCCGGACGGTCCACTTATTTGATTCTTGCTTTGCATATCTCTAGCACTTGTGTGTATTCTTAGCATGTGAAATACACTGTTGTAAGTGACATTGGCTCAAGACGTCTGCTATTATTTGCTTATTGTCCTGTATTCATACAGGGTTGGTTGACTGAGCACACATGCTCTTTCACAGTAA
This sequence comes from Conger conger, assembly GCF_963514075.1. Taxonomy (NCBI): domain Eukaryota; kingdom Metazoa; phylum Chordata; class Actinopteri; order Anguilliformes; family Congridae; genus Conger; species Conger conger. Next base: position 61,098,522 of record NC_083767.1, on the reverse strand, counting down.
CACCCAGGAGCCGAACCGGCATGTCTTTGGACTGTGGGAGGAGGCCCACACAAACTCCAACCACTGTGTGCATATTGTCTCGTAGGGAGTCCCTGAAACGACCCTCAGGTTTCTCCCTGTTCTGTCCCGTTCTGTCCCATTGTGTCATGTTGTGTCATGTTGTGTCATGTTCTGTCCTGTTCTGTCCTGTTCTGTCCTGTTCGGTCCTGTTTGGTCCTGTTCTGTCCTGTTCTGTCCTGTTCGGTCCTGTTTGGTCCTGTTCTGTTCTGTTCCGTCCCGGTCCTCCTGGTTCAGCACCACTGTGGCGGCCACCTCCACAGCCCAGAGGGAGGCGTAAAACACAGCGGTGCCCTGGGGTGTCTCGGTGGCGCAGCCTGTAGAGCACTGACCGCATGCTCATTGCGAGCCGCGACGTCGGCGGTTCGAATCCGACCGTCCGACATTTGTCGCATGTCTTCCCCTCTCTCTCGCTCCCGTTCTTCCTGTCTCTCTATACTGTATACTGTCCAATAAAGCTGAAAAAAGGCCTGAAAAAAAACCCAGCGGTGCCCAATAATGACACCTTTACGTACCGGCCAGCATCGATCATCTGCCCCAGCTGCAAGGCATCAGACGCCGGTCAGCGTCCCGATTGTGCGTCCTCTGCATCTGAACACGGAGGGCTCGCTGTCTCTGAGGCTCCGGCCACACACGGGTCCGGCCGCTTCTCTTCCCGAGACCTGGAGCTCGAGGGCCAGCGATTGTAACTCCAATCTCACCTCTGCCAGTCTCTTCCACCTCATAGCCCCAGCCCCAGACACTCCATCCATCACAGTACAGTCACACAGCTGGTGCTTTTATCCAAGACTAGGTGAGTAGGTAGGGGCCAATCCCCCCTGGGACAATGTGGGGTGAAGGGTATTGCTCAAGGGCCCAAAAAACTGCACTGCACCTTAGCCACTAGGCTACAAGCTGGTGTAGCATGGTTAGCTCAGCTAGTTCGCTAGTAAGCACGGATGGTGCAGTCAAAGCGAAGGCTGATAGCAGGTTATCGCGACAACACTCCCCGATGACGTAACCCTCAAATTCAAAAAGAACGTTGTTGCCCTTGGCTAGAGGCGAGTTCGTCTTTAGCTGACTGGTAACGCGTTCGTTCAACAAATAATTTGGACAAGTGAGAGGCCGGGGTTCAAATCCCACCTCAGACTCAGGCAATTTCTCACCTGTTACACTGGCTCAGTCAAGCACCTTAGCCACTAGGCTACAGGCTGGCCAAGTCAAGCACATTAGCCACTAGGCTACAGGCTGCCCCAGTCATGTACCTTAGCCACTAGGCTACAGGCTGCCCCATACTCCTCCATTCTATTTCCTTTTTTTTGGGAATTGCATGTCTAGCTGCTCAAGTAATTATGCGCTGAAGTTCAATGTCTTGTAAAATCAATACTCTTCATGCCATACTAGTGTTCTTACCTCGGCTGCAGACATCTCTCTTGTCATTCCCATCAGAATCACGACAGCGTCTACAGGCCCAGCATTGGTGGCAGCAATGGAACAGTATTTTTGCACTGACCGGTCCCGAGGCACTTATTAAGGTCAACTGAATCATAAACTCCAACAAAAATACAGAAAATTCCCATTTTAAACATAGCTCATAAGCTTGCAGTTAGGATTCCGGTTAGGTGTCCCGAACAAACAGCAGCAGTGGCACCAGACCCATGATATCTGGGAAGCAGTTTTCCTTCAGCGCTCGATCAGTCCACCAGGGACACCCGGGCTTCTCATGTCTGACTCTTACTCAAATTAATTTACATCAGTCCAGCTACTAGTCCACATAGGCCAGAACAATAACCCGCTAAATTAGACAGAGATGCAATGCAGAGGGTGGTGATGGTGGTGGGGGGGTGGGGGGGGGCAGTATTCAAAGGGAACACAAATTGCATCTACCAACTCGACAGAATGTTTGCAGGGGGTTTTCAAATTGCATTGTAATAACTGAACTCCAGTTGGGAATGAAATTGGCAGATCAGCTGTGGACTTTGTCTTTTTCTGTGAATAAGGCCAAGAGCAATTTTTCCCCTGCCACGCCAAGAAGCAAAGTAAACAAAAAAACAAAAAAACAAAATCATTCAAAGTGCAACTACTCAGCAACAAGGGAACTGAAGGGACTAACCAAGAGCACATCTGGTCTCCAGTTATTTCAAACATGAGTTAAGGGCAAAATCAAGGCTCATTTTAACCCTCTGAGTGTGCATGCATACTGACACATTATCATGTGAATTACATTCATCATCCATAACTGAATATTCGGAATCATAATGTGACAATTGATGCTTACATTAATTGGCTAGTATATAAGATAGCTAACACTAGAGAAGGGAAATGAGCGTATTCATGGTCAACAAGGAGAGGAAATAATATTATTCAACTCAACATTATGGTATCGTGAAATCCTTATGTATCACTGTGACCACATGACTGCATCATTATGTTTTAAGACATAACAGCCATGTTTTAAAGACCACTGAATAGATGGAACAACCACATGAATTCTACAGGCATCAAACTCCAAAGATAGCAAACTGAAGAATTGCCCGGCTGACATAAACCTTGCCTAGTCAATCTGTTGACAGAAAGACAATCAAGTAATGTGGCGAACAGGGCTAACAGAATGCCCAATAAGTGCTGAATCTAATGCTCCTTTTAAACACATTCCAGAAAAAGTGACTCACCAAACGACATTATTATTTTTGGGAACCTGTCCTCTGTAAGGTTAATGCGCCATTAGACAGAGAGAGCGGGCGGTAGTTCACTGAGGCAAATGACAGCTGAAGCCTGCTGCTCTACTGGCAAATGTTACTGGTGCTGATGGACCGAAATATCACACTAAATTCACCATTACCTCATTAGCTTAGTATCTGCCATAATGTACACCATATATTTACAGTATATATTCATTAAGTGTCAATCTCCCATTTTCATTCAGACTTATGGACTTACTCACACAAGTTGAGTTTGCACAGAGTTTGCCAGAGAAATACCATCATTTCTTAACTCATTCACTGGCTCATGGTCCGTTCCTTTCTGTGGAGACTCATAGAAAAGCCACTTCTGTCAGTGCTATCCTTACAAGGCTGCATTTAATTCCATATACGGACCGTTATTGTGTCATCAGCTTCACTCCTCAATCATCCTAAAATAAAATAATGGGATAGCTTTAAAGAAAATAAATTGCGTACGCTCAACAAGAGAGAATGTTTTAGTTTATTAAAAAACCATACCTACCCAGGGAAAGCCATTTGGCTTAATTTCCCTGAGACGATTGGGCAACTTGCCATCAGATCCTTCACTTTATTAACCCAGACCACCATAAGAAGTCAATAAGAGGCCTGAGCATCCCATTAATGCTGTTTTCAGTTATGACACCCACACTGCTGTCACTTTTGGGCAAATGGCACGCTGCCTAAAAGCTGATTTATGTAGCCTATCAAAATCTTTGATAGCTAACATTAACCTGTGCGGTCCGGATGGTTTCAGAAGACAAAGCGAGCTCTCCAAGGTCGAGACCTTCCTGGCCCGGGGAATAAAGGCGTGCTCTGAAATAAAGCTGAAGTGCTGTTCGGAGATAGAGCGTGACAGACCTGGGACCAGCCCGATCACAGGGAACGTACAGCCGGGGCGTTAAAGCTCCTATCCACTATCTCATGGAGCATAAATTCCGCCTCAATCACCAGACCTGAAATCATTTGAAAGGATCTTTAGTAATTTTGGTTTAAACAGTTCCAGGACACATGTCAAGTCAGCCTGGGATTACATGCTTCCTGCAGTGCAGTCTGCTTGCATCCTAAAAAGTCTTATAGATTCTAAACCGTCTTTCCAAGCAATTTGCTGACAGGAGAACAATAAAACAATAACAGAGTACTGATTCTGCAACAGATCAAATTCAAATGAACGCATTCACCCAAGTGACAGTATAGTTCAGTGAGCACTGCAATCGGCCACTTAAATATCAAAAGGCAACAATGAAGAGCAAATGCATTTTGGAAAACGAATTGCTCCATGTCGGATCCACAAAGAAGGCGGCATTCATATGGGCCTGAAAGGGTCTTTATTATTTAAAATGGCAATTATAATTTCAAAATTAAAATGACAATAAAATTTGCCTTCTGTTCTGAAGGCTCTTAATGCGAGCAACTATTTTTTTTCCTGGAAGAGCCGCACTATGAGATGAATGTATCTGTCTTTTCTAAAGCGTTCACCTCCATTTTCTCCCAATTCGGGAAAGCCTGCCGGTGTTCCTCAGCAGTTCTCACTGGCAGTAATCTTTGCAATCGATTCGGGAGACGTGTGAAAGAAGAGGCTTCACGTTCACGCCAAAGGCAGATCAACCAGCAGGGGTCGCTACTGAGCGATGAGATGCTGTAAGTCCATTACATCACATGAATGGCATTTGGCAGACGCTCTTATCCAGAGTGACGTACAGTTGATTGCACTAAGCAGGAGACAATCCTGCCCTGGAGCAATGCAGGGTTAAGGGCCTTGCTTAAGGGCCCAACGGCTGTGCGGATCTTATTGTGGCTACACCGGGGTTCGAACCACCGACCTTGCTGGTCCCAGTCATTTACCTTAACCACTACGCTACAGGCCTTAACCACTACGCTACAGGGTCATGTACCTTAACCGCTACGCTACAGGCCTTAACCACTACACTACAGGGTCATGTACCTTAACCACTACGCTACAGGGTCATGTACCTTAACCGCTACGCTACAGGCCTTAACCACTACGCTACAGGGTCATGTACCTTAACCGCTACGCTACAGGCCTTAACCACTACGCTACAGGGTCATGTACCTTAACCGCTACGCTACAGGCCTTAACCACTACGCTACAGGGTGATGTACCTTAACCACTACGCTACAGGCCGTCCAGCTGACTCATTGAGAGAGGGAGGATAGAAAACCTGATTTCAATGAATGGAATGTCCTCGCTCCTTCAAACGCCAGTCCGATGCCACGTCAGTTACATCCGTGGAAGATGTGTGGTATAGGGGGTATAGGTGGATCCTCAGGTCAATGATTTATACGTCATGCTTTCCGAAAAAATACTTTTCCCGCGTAGGAAGTGATCATGCTTCCTTGCTCAAACAAAAGTTTGGGATCCTCCCAACTTCTACTTCTCTGCTCCTAAACGGAACATTTAACGGGACGGACTGTCCTTAAATATGGACCTCGATTGATTTCCGGATGATAGGAGATTGGAAAAGATCTCCTTCGACCTTCCTTGGGCAGCGTTGGGGACCAGCTGCGTGTTTCCCTGTGGAGCTGCAAGGCACTGAATGTTCCTGCTTCCCGACTGGACTGGACTGTGGGTCCGCCCGTGCAGAGGGACAGGCCTTCAGCTGGGGGAGATGTCTGCTTCCCGACCGGACCGGACTGTGGGTCCGCCCGTGCAGAGGGACAGGCCTTCAGCTGGGGGAGATGTCTGCTTCCCGACCGGACCGGACTGTGGGTCCGCCCGTGCAGAGGGACAGGCCTTCAGCTGGGGGAGATGTCTGCTTCCCGACCGGACCGGACTGTGGGTCCGCCCGTGCAGAGGGACAGGCCTTCAGCTGGGGGAGATGTCTGCTTCCCGACCGGACCGGACTGTGGGTCCGCCCGTGCAGAGGGACAGGCCTTCAGCTGGGGGAGATGTCTGCTTCCCGACTGGACCGGACTGTGGGAGGGACAGGCCTTCAGCTGGGGGAGATGTCCAGCGGCCCCTTCCCGCTCATTCATTAGCATGCATATGTATGGCTCTGAGGTGCGCATTAAAAATTGAAGATATTTTTGAAATAACATTCATTTAGTATTCCTCCTGATTCACCGCACTGTGCTAAGCAACAAACCGCAATTTAGAATTAAATCGCAGAAGAGACCTGGCATTTTTGGGCTTGAAAATGATTCTATGCCAAGCTGCGTGCTCTTTGGTTATATGATGTAATGTATCTTGGAATACTCATATCCCTAAACCATTTCTCCAATATGGAGAACTACCATCTAAAATTAGCCGAGAATAGCATTTATCTGTTCAATAGCATTTATCTGTGAGGTTTTCATAATGCAGAGGAGGAATAAAACAGATTTCCACCACTTACAGGCAATATCTCATTCATATTTCATGCTAGGAAATTAATGTTTGACTTAAACTAAAAATAAAATTGGCTGAACACATTACAGGACTGGAGATGGGGGGGGGGGTACTCTTGTTTTTGTAAATTTCCTGACTGATAAAAGTAATCCAAAGTAAATTCCACTCTTGCTAAATCTTTAAAACCTGCAGCTTTTTAACAGCTGTATCCAGTGCCTCTAGCTGAACCAGGCTCTTAGATATGATTCGATTTCACTGGTCTGCTTTCTTATCGTCTACTCAGGTAGGTTCAGTATACATAACAGACAGTAGACATTTAAAAATGTGAAGAGTGCTTTTAAATGTAGATTTTTATCTGACCAATCACAAAAAAATTGGCCTGTCTTCCTATTCAAACTCCACGATTGTGTATTCCCCCCGAGGGTCAGATTCCATTAAGGCCCTCAGACGTCTTGGTTAAGCACATCATCGTATTCAAAATGGAGCCCCCCTGACTGCACCCACAAGTAGGGCAGTCCCGCTCTCGAGGGGTGGGGTGGGGAGTGGGGGGGGGCTGCTATCAAAGAGCCTGAGTCCCCCCCCCCCCCACAGCACTCCATAATTACACACACACTCACACACACACACATACACTCACACTCTCACACACACATACACACTCACTCACTCAGAAGCGATCAATAGAACACGCAGTCCTATCCCAGAAGCCCACAGGCTAGGCTTGGCAGACGTCCGGTTTTCGACCGGACCGTTCGGTTTTCAAATCATTTGTACATGTGCAGTTTGTAGTCCAACCCAGACCATGTAATGTCTAAGTAATTGATGTACGGAATGAACCGGTAGTTTGTAATGAATTTGCATGTCAGTGACTCCCGGCTCACCCAGTAAACCCCGGCCGGTCCGACACTGGTACCGTGGGGAACCCCCACGCCACCTGGTTAGACAGCGCCCAGCTGTGTTCACCATTCCACTTCCAGCTGTGCAGGCTGTCCGGGTTTGACACATTATAAACCTGGCAGCCCGACCACAGGCCTGCCCTGCAGTGCCCCGGCCCTTCACCTGGGATTAATCCCTTCCGGCCGCATCCTCCGGGAAGACCAAACGCCCCCGTCCTCTGGCATTGTCCCCGTCGACAAAAGCAGGAGGGGCCGGGGCCCGGTGCGTCTCCCCAGTCAGCCGGGGCGGCAGGCAGCACACGGACGCCCGCGCCCTTCAGTCTGAGGACACGTTGCCGTGGCAGGCCGGGAGAAAAGGGCCGTCCCGGAGCTAAAGGCACGGCCATTACGGGGGCCCCTGCTGCGGAGGAGAGCCGTGGCCCGATTAACCCGGCCTGTGAGAGCTCTTCTGAGGAAGCCAACGCCCGCAGGACCGGCCCTGTGTCCCCGCTCACTCAGCCGGGCCCTCGCGCGGCGAGGACGCACTTTAAGGAGCTGTTTGAAACGCAACGCGGCACCCCCCCGGTCACAAGGAGGGAAATCAGGTCAGTCAGGCCACAAAGAGCACCGCATTAAACACACCGGATGCATCTTCATCTCTGTTTTTTCGGTAGGTCACGAGAATTTACATTAACCGATGGAGTTGTTACCGAAGTAACAATTGCGAAGTTAATCTATACAGCTTTGTTAATGTATTTGTACATACATCATTAATTCACATTAATAACAACTAAAATAGTTAAAGCCAATTCATATTGGGATGGAAAAAAAAACATAATGTATTTGTTAATGGTTAACTAACGGCTAAGTTTATCCCATGGTTTGCGAATGTATACATACTCAATGTCAGTAATACATTCGATATTAGTTAAAATTTCGGTAAATTTCGGGCGTAATTTGTACATCAATGAATTCATGTTAAAACCACAGTAACCTTATTTTAAGGTGTGACCCAATTTTTTTTGTGAGTGTTAAAAATTTCTCCGGGCTAGAAATGTGTTGCACTGAGTATTTACTCTGACAGGAGTAGTTCTCAGATGTGAAGGTCGCTGACTTTGGCTGCAGAGCGTAGGCTGCAGAGCGCCCTATTTCCAATTCCACTGCGGAGGAGAAAGTGGAGGATAATGAGAAAGCCCTGGGGTTCATTCTACAGCTTTTAGCTTCTGGATCCTGCCACACCTTTCCACACACACACACACACACACACACACACACACACACACTCACACACTCACACACTCACACACTCACACACACACACACTGCTGTAAGTACACACATACACACACTCACACTGTTGTAAGGACACACACACACACTCACACTGCTGTAAGTACACACACACACTCACACACACACTGACACACACACATACACACACACACACACACACACATACACACGCTCACTCACACACACACACACACACACACACTCACTCACTCACTCACTCACTCACTCACTCACTCACTCACTCACTCACTCACTCACTCACACACACACACACACACACACACACACACACACACACACTCACACACTCACACACTCACTCACTCACTCACTCACTCACACACACACACTCATTCACTCACTCACTCACAAATACACACATACACACACACATCTTCCCTTCTAGAAACATATTTTACTTATGCTTTAAAACCTTAGTTTTTTGTAGAAAGACTGGATGCAAACAGCTGCTCTGATATGTTTCTATGCCAACACAATCACTTCATAGCAGAGATGTTAACAGGTTTAAACAACAACACAGCGGCTTATAGAAACAAGTAACACGACACAACCTAGAGGGACCGGTGGGTTTGCTGAACAGTTAATTTAATTTTTGTAATTCAATATATTTTTGTTATAAATTTTAATAAAGGTTTAAATGGTAAATAGTAAACACTACTAGTTTAAATAATTACCTCCACAGTGTCAATGAAATGTGAATACTCAATACCAGCAACAGTACCAGCAATATACCTTAGATATCTATGTATTTATCAACCTTTACTTATACAGGGTAGGTTTAAGCCCCCATGTAGTCTAATGTGCATCTTTGTATGTATTATTATGTAAACATGTCAGTTTGTTATATATCATATATCAGTACAGGAAATTATGCTGTTTTGATTTGAAATCCTAATATTAATCGTATAATAACAATATAACACAGAGCCAGACAATTTATACTACTGTCTTTAGAAAAACAAATGTCAAAGAGCCCTAACAAATATACATATTTTTTGCTGCAAGACCATGTGCAGTAGTCTGATCATTTGAGGACACTCATGCATTTCCTCTAAACACTCGATGCCAATAATGCATTTCCTCTGAACACTCTTAATGCCAATCTTGAAATGCCTGCAAAGATTTGGGCCGGGATTAAATGCATTAGTCCTTAATTTTGACACACAGGAACACAAGTGGTTTTCTCTTGAAGCGTTTGTTTGGCTGAGCCTGTTAGAGCAGTTTGTCAGTGCCTGGATGTGTGCCGCGGCCCAGCGCCCGTGCCTTGTTGTGTTACTCTGTAGAACGTCTTTGTGACAGATCTCCGTGAAAAACGCGGCGCAGATCAAATTTGATTTGATTTTGATTCGTCTGGCCGTGGCTGGCAGCCGTGGCGGGGTCTCTGACGTGCAATGGAGCCAGGTTGAGATTTACTGCTAAACAACGCTAAATGAGACGGGGGGGGGGGGGCTGTGATTTTCTTTTTGCACCGTACCGTTCCCAGTGCTCCCTTTCCCACCCCGGATTAGTGGACCTGGAAATGGACATCCCAGGAATACTGCTGAGCGGGCATCGCTGCTGGAGCTGCCACGTGGCGAAGGTTTATGAGGAACACGGAAAGTCATTCCTTATTCACGGGGCAGTGCAGCTCCACAAACACACAGCGAAGCTGAAGGAGTAAATAAACTGCTCTGATACGCAGGGAGTTCAGGAGCAGGGCTGAGAAACTGCCCCAAATACTGTGCAGAGGGGCCAACGATGCTGGCCTGTTTTTTCACCGACTCTGTTGGTGCAGAAGGAAACATCTCTTCCTCTTCCTTTGTGCCAAAGGACTGATGGAGCAGGCAGTGCACTTACCATGATCAAATCAAAATGTTTTATTTTCTTCCAGAAATCACAAAAAACGAACTTGCTAATTGTCCTACGGATCGTGAAGAAAAAGCGTAACACTTGCTTATTCTTAAACGGTAAGGAAAAAAAATTCTGCCTGAATACAGGCCTTCTGTAGTTTCTGTAGCTACATCAGTGCTTTTCTTCTGCTTTTAAGAGCAAGAGGATGAAGGTATGGTTTATTTTGTGGGCTATCATTATTAGGACTATATGCTTAACAGCAAGGTAATATAGGTCACAGAAGTTCAGTGTTTATAAATTATAACTGGAAGGCAATATCAGTTTTTTCTCATGCACAGCCCATTTTCTCACACCTCCTTTGTAACCAGACATGCAGGCTAAGTGTGGAGAATATTCATTTCTAACCGAGTCAAGGCAGTGTTATTGGTAATGTGCTGTTTCACAAAAAACTGGCACAATGATGCTTTACAGATCACCGAAGGGAAAGAAAACAGGCCTGAACTCCCAAATAGGAAGCACGTGAGATAAAAATAATAGTTTCCAGCGGGGAGAAAAACTGTGAAGAGAAAAAAACTCCCCAACGGGTGTGTGACCCAAAGGTCTGCAGCACCTGCATGGCTCTGCATTCCACAGGATCTCATCACATGATCTAATCACATGATCTAATCACAGGATCTCACCACATGATCTCACCACATGATCTCATCACATAATCTCATCACAGGATCTCACCACAGGATCTCATCACATGATCTCATCACATGATCTCATCACAGGATCTCATCACATGATCTCACCACAGGATCTCATCACATGATCTCATCACAGGATCTCATCACAGGATCTCACCACAGGATCTCACCACAGGATCTCATCACAGGATCTCATCATATGATCTCACCACAGGATCTCACCACAGGATCTCACCACAGGATCTCATCACAGGATCTCATCACATGATTTCACCACAGGATCTCACCACAGGATCTAATCACAGGATCTCATCACATGATCTCACCACAGGATCTCACCACAGGATCTCATCACATGATCTCATCACATGATCTCATCACAGGATCTCACCACAGGATCTAATCACAGGATCTCACCACAGGATCTCACCACAGGATATAATCACAGGATCTCACCACAGGATCTAATCACAGGATCTCATCACAGGATCTCACCACAGGATCTAATCACAGGATCTAATCACAGGATCTCACCACAGGATCTAATCACAGGATCTCAACACAGGATCTCACCACAGGATCTAATCACAGGATCTCACCACAGGATCTAATCACAGGATCTCAACACAGGATCTCACCACAGGATCTAATCACAGGATCTCAACACAGGATCTCAACACATGATCTCACCACAGGATCTCAACACAGGATCTCAACACATGATCTCACCACAGGATCTAATCACATGATCTCACCACAGGATCTAATCACATGATCTCACCACAGGATCTAATCACAGGATCTCAACACAGGATCTCAACACAGGATCTAATCACAGGATCTCAACACAGGATCTCATCACATGATCTCAACACAGGATCTAATCACAGGATCTCAACACAGGATCTCATCACAGGATCTCAACACAGGATCTCACCACAGGATCTCATCACAGGATCTCATCACAGGATCTCATCACAGGATCTCATCACATGATCTCACCACAGGATCAAATCACAGGATCTCACCACAGGATCTAATCACAGGATCTCACCACAGGATCTCATCACAGGATCTCACCACAGGATCTAATCACAGGATCTCACCACAGGATCTCATCACAGGATCTCACCACTGGATCTCATCACAGGATCTCATCACAGGATCTCACCATAGGATCTAATCACAGGATCTCATCACAGGATCTCACCACTGGATCTCATCACAGGATCTAATCACAGGATCTCACCACAGGATCTCATCACAGGATCTCACCACAGGATCTCACCACAGGATCTCATCATCTCATCACAGGTAGCGCCGTATACTAGACTCACTGCTCTTCCACACTTCCCAGCTGCAAACAGCAGAAAAATAATTTGCATTCATATCACTAGCTATTTGCACCTCTGCAAGAAAATTCCATAAGGAGGACTCAGCTGAATGTATATTCATCTGCCATTACAACAAGCCCTCTCGTTAAGGGCAGCATCTCAAGTATACAAGTGAAAGCCCCTCTACAAACTCAGCCTTGACATACCATTACCCTATTTCCACGGTTTTCAAAGAAAACAAAAATGCAAAGGGAAAGGTGGAGAATTTTCTGAGAAGGTTACAGTGGTAAGGCTACAAAGATGATGACACGTTCCATAACGGAAGAGTACCAGACCATTACAAGAACTTGTGCAGAGATGTAAAAGCTAGGGTCTATGCGTCCAAGCAGAACCAACTTTTACTGATACCTAAGCTATCAGGAGGTGCGCTCTCGCTTTTATATAGAAGTAAACTTTAAAACAAAAGGATAACAATAGCAGTTGTTTAATTGCAAGATCATCTATCGTAAATACCAATCAGTAGGTCTGGTCCCTGACTTTACTAGGTAGTTGGACATGCCAATTCTGGTGTAGTTTTTGGGGGTAATGAGTGAGATGCATTCATTAGCCCAAAATGGAGGCAAGGCAAGGTGTTAAAGAGTGAATGTGGGAACCTCAACGACCTAGGAGCCAGAGTGATTTTCACATGATTACACATTCTACAACTGATTTTGAAACATGATATTACATCACTGCTCTCTTCATGTTACAATGTTTTTTAGCAAAAATGCAGGTTTCAGAATTATTTCATTCTTAATCATGTATATGTACAGGGATTTTTTTAATGACCAAAATATAACAAGTAATAGCTGTACTTCTGTGGGCATAGCGATCAGCAGTCACATGCAATCAAATAGCAAGGCTGCAAATCGTCCAGTTGGCTGTTGTGTAATTCATCCAATCATCAAGGGCGACGAATACTCAGCCTGGATGAATTGGCGCTTATTGAGTACGTGCAAAAAAAAAAAAAAAGAAAAGAAAAAAAAGAAATTGATATTAATTTATCCTCCATTGAGAACAACACGGGCACCAGTCTGATTTCCTGCCGCTCATAATAAGAAGGGATACAATTTGAAGGTTATGAGATTATAATACGATTGGAGGTGATTAACCTTATCTACAGCTGCCTCCACAGTGAAGACACTGCTCTGGCCACTGTGAAGCCCGGGTGATTCAGATGGGGTGCGAAACAACGTTGACGTGGTCCGACTCCCAAACAAGGACCTGAGGGGGCAACATATCAGATCTGTCCTTCTCTTACGATTGAACCATGGACAGACTATTGAGGCCAAATCTTCTTCCTGTCCACCGATCTGCGGACCGAATCGGCCGGCTGGTTAAAGCACAGAATTAAATTAGCCGTCGGTTAAAAAGCTACGCTCGAAACAGCAGGCGGGGCCCAGCATGGGGACTAAAAACAATCACAGGCCTCACAAACGACTGACACGATTACCTCTCGTGGAGCGCTTCGGCAGCAAAATAATCAACACCCGTGGTGGAGAACAGAAAATATTGAACAGAGAAGAATTATCTTCGCCTACGCGAGACACACTGCAATTGGCTTCAAACTCAGAGTCTGGAGCTCTTTTAACCGGTGTGGGACCACTAGGCCAGAGGGGCTCACTAATCGGTAGCATACGAGGATCTACCAAAAAAGACATTTCGCCAGTCTACAGTGGAGAAACACACCCCCTTTCCACAAAAGGGCTGTTCATGGTGAAGCCTCTTCGCACGGAGCACAGCGCGGCCTGCACTGTGGAAAATGGCCGCCAGGCTCTGAGGCAAGAGCATGGGATCAAGGCGACTGGTGAAAGTGCTTGCGATAGCCACTTGGAGAAAGTGGTTTCAACCTCTGATTCCACTCTGTTTCGCTCAAGGCTTCTTAGAGCTACCCGCTCCCTACCCAACGATTGTGGAGAGCAATCTTTACAACTGACATGCCCGACCCTGCTGAAAAAACATCAATCTAGGTTTTGAAGCAGCTGGTAGCTGGTTGACCAGTTCAGACCTGCTCCCAGCTTGACACGGTTTAGCTGGTTGACCAGCTACCAGCTACGACAACCCACCAGCACTAGCTGGTTGATCAGCTCATACCCAGCTAGGCCAGCTTCAAGACCAGCTTGGCTATGCTGGTTGACCAGCACATACCCAGAAAGAGCAACTTATGACTTATGACAACTTAAAGGCTACCCTGCTGTGGCCAGTTTGGAAATTGAAATGCTTTAAAACAATCAAAGCATGAAAACTCAACTTAGTTTAAGGGTATAGTGCCTCCAAGGAAAATACTTGAACCAGCTTTCCTGAAATGTGCCTTCTTGGACAGCTTCTGGACTCGAGATCAGGTTAATGTGGCTCGGCCAAAGGGTAATTTTGTTCTGCCTCATATTACTTTGCTGTCTCTTTCTACACTGTGTACAATGTTTTACGCTCTAATTGCCTGTCACCTGCACCGGCACCGGCTATTGCCTGCGGCAGACACTGCTAAAATAGATATAATATGCTCAATAAATGCACGCTTCTGAAATCTCCTTTCCCACAACATCTTAACCTCCTATTCTCACGGGTTATCCAAGCATTCAACAGTCAAGTGACGAGTGCTGCAGCCTGGTCTTTGATGGTATTTTTCTTGCTTTAACATTCGTATATGCGCTTTGCAAATGGCTCAGCATAAGAATGTCCCTGAAATGACAAATTGTGTGAATATTGAAATCTCATTTTTACACATTCGATCAGTCTCTCTATTCTGTCTACTGGTAATTAAGCAAAGCTAGCTGCTGAATCTCCTCTTAAATGATGAGAAAATGTTTACAATCTGTTTGCAGCTTAATTTTTACTTTGTGCACAATAAAGACTTCATACCTTTACAAAATAAAAAGCTGACAACCGACCTCACAAGCTAGCTAAACCTGCTATAAGCTATTGAACTGCCAGCTTTGCCAGCTACATTGTTATGTCATGCAATATTTTCACGAATAAAGCTCTCCAAACATTTTACTTAGCTAGCTAAAATTTTCAGAAGTGGTATACATTTCAGCCTGATTAAATATCAATGTTTGATCAATTTTTGTTTTATGGAAATGTACCGAAAACACATTTCAATTTAGACGCATTTAAGATACAGTACATGTGTTTATGAGCATGTTTAAAACTATATGAGAGACACAGAGAGAGAATGTAGGTGTGAGAGAAATAGAGAGAGATAGCACGAGAGAGAGAATGTGTGTGTGTGAGAAAGAGAGAGAGAGAAAATGTGTGTGTGAGGGAGAGAGAGAGGGAGAGAGAGAATGTGCATGTGAGAGAGAGTATATGTGTATGAGAGGAAGATAAATAAAGGGGTAAAATCGCAGTTGAATGAAGCCCCCGGGGCCTTGGGGCAGGTGCCCTCTCTCAGTCCCGTCCCATGGGAACAGACACTCCCCTGAGTCTCTCGTTAGGGTCAGGACATGACATCATATGTCACTATTTATTACATTACATCGCTTCTTAGCAGCCCCGGTCCCCACTCCATCAGAATCCATTAACCCCTATTTAACAACTCACTGCTGTATGCTAACATGGAGTCCTAGCTCCAGGGCTCTTTCCTGTCACGTTCGGTGAAGCCGAAATGGCTCGTTGTTTACAGGGAGGCCAGGGGGTTGGGGAATACCCTACACCGTAATTACCATCTGAGGCATTCCTCAACGACATAACCAAAGACAAACACGATGGCTTCTGGGCCGCTGCAACTGAGGGCGGTTTGGGGGAAGAAAAAAAAATGCAGTTCGCGGAAATCGTCTCAGGCACTGGGGATGAGAAGGTGATCTATTGTGGTCGAGCACGAGCAGAAACAGTGGGGGGCAGGGTTGCAAACACACACACACACACGCAGTATGCTGTCCGTGATGAATCGGCGCTTCGCCGCATTGACTCTTCAGAGGATGGGAACGTCGGTATTCCGTGTCAGTGCTGGAGGCCACAGGAGCGCGGAGCTGAGCGAGTCACCGCAGCGGAAATCATGGCCTTCATACCGCAAACAACTCTGGGGACTCTCTGGGGGAAGCAGCCTCGTTAGACAACCTATAACCTGCTTTCCAGCACTGAAGAACAGCGGCGTGATGGGCACTCCATACTGCCACCCGGTTCGTGACTGAGCGTTCCAGTGCTGACGTAGAGCCCTGTCTCCACCAAACAGCCCGAGACCAGACGCTTTCATGCCGTCTTTAGAAGAACGTTTTGTCGGTGTGAGCTGTCCCGCTTTAGATCGTCGGCTCTCTGCGGCCGGCCTTTCGAGAAAAGCGAGCGCGTCGAGTCTTAAGCCCGGAGTTTTAGAACAATTAGTGATTCAACGTTACGGTTAACTTACGGTTCGTCAGTTGTTCATTCGTTTACTTGCCGCTTTGGTGTGGACTGCCTAGTCCATACACGCGGACGTTTTGAGATTTCTCTGGTCTGATCTGGTCTTGTCCCGGCTGTTTGGGGGGAGACTGAGCTTCACAGTCACTATTGGAGTTCTAGAACACTGATTTAGAATGTAGGAAAAACAACATTCCAAAATAATGGTTAAGCCCGCCCCTTCTCCGAGTGGGAGGAGCCAAATGCCTCTCTCACGCCACTGAGAATTCCCCAGCATAATTATCTAAAGTTTGAAACTAGAGCACTATGCCTAGATCCATGCCTTTGTGCACTGAGCAACTCAGCTTTTTTTAAAAGAAAGATTTTACCCACAAAATAAGTACCCCCCTTCATGGGAATGTGGACCATTTTAAAACCCTAAATGTACACATGTAATACATTTACAGTCCAACAGGCAACGACACTCTTTAGCGTTGATTTAAAAAGCAAACATGCTGCAACCAAGCAGAAGGAAATGCGCCCCAATAACAGCAGCTATGCGGCTCCACTTGCAGTTATGCTGGTGCGCTGTACATGGTGTTTTGGCTTGGGAGCTGTGCCGTTCCTGTGATTAAGGGAGAGCCACCAGGAGGACGTCCCACTAGGCATTAGAGCACTGCGGGGCACCTCTCCTCTCGGAGACGGAACGCTTTCTCTCCGGACTCTTCAACATTCGCATGGAGTCTGCCCCGTGCTGTGGGCAGGGGCCAGGCCCAGTTATCAGCCTGTAATCCCTCTTCAGGTTCCTGGAGGGCCCGGCGTGCCCCACGGCCCACTTTTCGGGCCCCGCAGCTACAGCCACCCGGAGGCTCGCAGCCAGGCACGGCGATGGTTTGAAACAGAACTGCCAGCCACACAGAAGTGCAGGCCTGTTGGGGCAGGAGTGGTTGCACTTGGCGTTCAGTCGCTTAGCATCCATAGTAGAGCCTTTTACGCTCGTTTTCACGTCCATCCATCCATCCATCCATCCATTGGAACCAGACCTGGGCCAAGTGTGTCACGGTTTTGGATTATTGAATTATTTTCTGTGCTTGTTGGATCTTGCCTGGCGTGACTGGGCCGAGAAAGAAAGCGGGGGTTTGCACTTTTTCGAGAGTATTTCATAGGTTCCAGTACACCGGACAAGTTCAGTAGCGTAGAAAAATATTTTAATCCCAGGCCTGATTGGAACAATTTCCGAGAAGCCCTTGCTGTTTACAGTCCCGCATGTCTAGCCCCTTCCCTCTCTTTTTGCATTTCAGTCACAAAATGGAGATGTATGGAAGCTCCTTGGTACCAAAAGTATGTGATGGACTCAAAGCATTCACATTTTGCATACATACAACAGAATTCTATTCCCATTCTCAATCTCCTTCCAGGAATCGCTGTTGAGTGGTCATTTAATTGAGCTGCTATTCCATTCCTCGGTTTTTAGAGTGCCACTGACTCACAGATATATAATACACCACTTTGGTTCTGCTAAAAACAAAGACAAACGTCCTTCATTTTGACTTAAATGTTAACAGTTTGGTTACTGTGTACGGGAACTAAGTTAATGTGTACGGGAATTAAGTATAGTGATAAAACATTTCTGTTTAAATTTACAGATACATATTGGCTGATATTTTTCTTGACATTTTCCAGAGGACAGTGCTGCATTTTATTTTATTAAATGACCTAAATTCTGTCAATTTTATTCATATTTTAGGTTATATATACCCGTTCCAGGCTTTTGTTCCCTTTCAGAATTGAGAGATTGCAGTGGAGCTTTGAGTTTATTAGAATCCAAGTAATTTGCCTACAAAATATTGAACACATAAAATACGTCTGCAAAGTATTCCTGGAACACTTTGGATTATTTAAATGTCAACGCCAATGAAATGTAGCAGATGGAACCATGGAATTGATGAAATTGGTGAAATTGGTGAAATTGGTGAAATTGTGACTGTGCCGTCTCCAGAAGATAAGCAGGCACTGCATGGTCCTGTTCGTACGGAAAGGGACTTCCCAGCCCCCACAGCAGCCAGGCAGTAATCCCCACGTTCACACAGGAGAAGAACCATGCCATTGCCATTAGAACGCCAGAGCCACAGGGGCTGAATTATTAATACATATTAAATATTAATATTTATTTTATTTTATCAGGATGAGACACCACTTTTCACAGGGCTCCTTGTCTTCGCCTCAGGCCTTCTGATTGGCCGCGGCCAAGTCACCGCACTCCCCTTCAAGCCTTCTGATTGGCTGCAGCCACCTCACACAGGAACGTCCAGCTACTCAAAAGCAGTGAACAGGGATTCATACAGTCTAGCAGGACATTCCCATATCACAGTCCAATGTTTCCATACAGTCTAGCAGGACATTCCCATATCACAGTCCAATGTTTCCATACAGTCTAGCAGGACATTCCCATATCACAGCCCAACGCTGCCATGCAGTCTAGCAGGACATTCCCATATCACAGTCCAATGTTTCCATACAGTCTAGCAGGACATTCCCATATCACAGCCCAATGTTTCCATACAGTCTAGCAGGACATTCCCATATCACAGTCCAATGTTTCCATACAGTCTAGCAGGACATTCCCATATCACAGCCCAATGTTTCCATACAGTCTAGCAGGACATTCCCATATCACAGTCCAATGTTTCCATACAGTCTAGCAGGACATTCCCATATCACAGTCCAATGTTTCCATACAGTCTAGCAGGACATTCCCATATCACAGCCCAATGTTTCCATACAGTCTAGCAGGACATTCCCGTCTCACAGCACAACGCTGCCACGCAGTCTAGCAGGACATTCCCGTCTCACAGCACAACGCTGCCACGCAGTCTAGCAGGACATTCCCGTCTCACAGCACAACGCTGCCACGCAGTCTAGCAGGACATTCCCGTCTCACAGCCCAACGCTGCCATACAGTATAGCAGGACATTCCCGTCTCACAGCACAACGCTCCCGGTGAACAGAACGCACCGCCAGGGCTGAAATGCGCACGCGGACGTCACACAGTGGAGCTCCGCGACTCAAACCAGCTCAGTCCCGGCCCGTGAATAATCCAGCGCCCACGCAGGCAGGGTGAGCACACTGTCCACCGTGTTCCCGTGACATCTTCAGGGCTTCACGCAGCGGGGAGACAATCTCAACAAGCTAATTACCCAGAGGCCCACTCTCCGTCTCTGCGGAAGAGGAGGGAGACAGGCACGTCGCTTTGCTAAAAAAATAAAATAAATAAAATGCCACAAAATAAAAAAAAGACACCTTCATATTTTCCCGTGGACTCTCAGAAACGGAGAAGCGTAATTATGCAGTGAAATCTGGCTGCTCTAGCGGTTAGTTATAGGGCCAGAGCAAACGCTACAATGCAGAGTCTGAGAAAACACAATTACGGTTGTTTAAATACAGAAATGTCCAACGCCCTGTGTGTGTCCTCATAACCAGCGATTGGCTCAATGTGTATGTAGTCATGCAGAAACTCCAGGGGGACCACACGCACGGCTCTTCTCCTGGTGAACTGAAGCACTTATCTGCAAACGTATGTTGGAGTGGAAAGTGGCAGTCAGGTAAGAGCATTCCTACACTGTTGGTGCAACAGCCGACCGCCATGCCGGCTTCAAATGTTACACACTGATTTGTCAGCCATCACATTCGCAAGACACCTGCGAGAGACTGCTGACCGCTCCAGGGTGTGTTCATGGCCTGTAGCCCAATGCATGCTGGGATAGGCTCGAGCACCCCCCCTGCCCCCATGACCCTGACCAGGAACAAGCAGGTTAATAATGGATAATGGACGGATGAATATTTGCGGACAGAGAGGCGGACAGAGAGACGGACAAAATAGCCACTGCTCATCCCACCACCGATGGGAGTACGAAGATCCATGACATCACAATGGCACACGGAACCCGCGACGGCACACGGAGTGCCCGGAATGATGTCACTTCCTGAAACGAGAGCGGTGTAAAGAATGCAGGGAGCTGCAGAGACCTGCGGCGCATTCAGAGCCTGAGACCCAGCACAGCCTCGCAGCGGAGCGGGATGCTGAGGAGGCCCTTTGTCTTCGCGGGAGTGCCGCGTTCACACATAAAGTGGCGTCAGACACTGGGCCACCGCGCGCCAATTAAAGACTCCCCCGTCCGCTCAGCACTTTGATATTTCAGCACACAGCAGTGTTCAGAGTTTCAGCCCCCAGGACTGCAGCTCGACTCGGCCAGGACAGCCACGTGCAGGGGAGACAATAGCTCTCTCTCTCTCTCTCTCTCCCCCCCTCTCTCCCCCTCTCTTTCCCTCTCTCTCCCTCTCTCTCTCCCTCCCCCTCTCCCTCTCCCTCTCTCTCTCTCCCTCTCTCTCTCCCTCTCCCCCTCTCTCTCTCTCCCTCTCCCCCTCTCTCTCTCTCTCTCTCTCTCTCTCTCTCTCTCTCTCCCTCCCCCTCTCTCTCTCCCCCTCTCTCTCTCTCTCTCTCCCTCCCCCTCTCTCTCTCTCCCTCTCTCTCTCCCTCTCTCTCTCGAGCCCTGAGTCTGAGGCAGGGAGGAGAGGTTAGGAGGGGGAGGAGAAGAGCTCGCCACGGTTGGTGCCCAGATGAATTATTGATGGCGGAAAAGTCAGGCTCGCTCTCACCTGCCGTGGTGGAGGCGCGGCCGCTTTAGACGGAGGCGCGGCGGGATCTGGGGGTCAGGCAGCCATCGGCCGAAAACGGGCCAGTAGGACAAGCCCCCCGAGCCGGATTCGGGCCGGTTCCCACGAGGGCCCCAGACACGCCTTCACGGCGTGAGGTCACGGGTGTGTGATCAGAGCGTTCTCAACTGAACATTCTGAGCGCTGATGTCACAATAGCTACCTCTGAGTTCCAGAACACTGAGTTAGAATTCAGTAAATGAAAGGTTCTAAAAACGGCGGCTCCCGTTCCGCGGGCCGCAGACACAGACACAGGGGCTCCAGTCTCCGCGCGGACGCCGTGCGGGAGACTCGCGCTGAGCTCGCTCTGCCGCGGAAAGTGCCGGACACTCGACACCTGTGGGGGCGGGGACGCACACCCCCACCCCCTCCCCCGGCGTATCTCCGCGAACCTGAGCGAGGCTCTGTCAGGTGGAGAGAGGAGCCCTTTGACGTCCCTCTCCAACGCATCCTGCGTCTGCGAGCGTCTCCCCGCCTGTAGTAACCAGGCAACCGCAAACACGGCGCGTGGAACAAGCAACGCACGGACGCGGAGGTACACATCCATCACGCGGGCTCCCAGCGCCCCCCGCCCGCCCCCGTCCCCCCCGTTTCCCCCCCCGTCCCTCCGTGTGGTTTCCTGCAGCTCAGCTCCCTCTCACCCCCCCCAGCTCCGCACCACTCAGCCACGCGACAACAAAAGGCTCAGCAGGCACGCAACCCACCCCCTTCCCTCCAGGGTACGGTACCCCTCTCCTCTCCTCCTCTCCTCTCCTCCCCCGCTCCCCGCTCCCCGCGGGTACTCACGGTGCAGGTTGTCAGAGGTGTAGTAGTACACGTCCTCGTAGCCCTCGTGGTAATCCTCCTCTGGGCGGTACTTCTTGCCCTTGCGTCTGCGAGACCACCTCATCTGCCTGACGAAGCCCAGGAACCGCTCCATACTGGGCTGGACCGCGTGTGTGTGTGTGTGTGTGTGTGTGTGTGTGTGAGTGTGTGTGAGTGTGTGTGTGTGTGTGAGAGAGAGTGTGTGTGTGAGTGTGTGTGTGTGTGTGTGAGTGTGTGTGAGTGTGTGTGTGTGTGTGTGTGTGTGTGAGTGTGTGTGTGTGTGTTGTCTCAGGCTGTATCAGGGACAGAGACGGTGGATGGACGTGTCGGATGTCAGTCCGGCGTCGGGCCCCCCCCTCCTCCCCGGCCCCCCCACACGGAGCGAAGCCTCCTCCCGCTCCCGCTCCTCCCGCTCCCGCTCCTCCCGCTCCTCACCCCGCCGCGGTCCGCTCGTGTGTCCTCACTTAAACGCGCTCATTGCAGCGGTTTGGCACGATGGGGCTTCTCCAGCAGAACGGACGCTAAACGCGCAGCATAACGGCAAGCGGATGAGGTGGCTTCTCCAGCAGAACGGACGCTAAACGCGGAGCATAAAGAGATGGTGGTTCTCTCACAGTCGAGAGGGAGAGACGAGAGACAGAGAGACCAAAGTTCAAAGGAAGCTGGCAGCCAGAATCCGTGAGCTTGGGTTTTTACTACGAGAGCCGTGTGTGTGTGTGTGTGTGTGTTGATCTTTCTCCACCCCTCCCTCTCTCTCTCTCTCTTTCTCTCCCTTTCTCTCGCTCTCTCTCTCTCCCTCTGACTCGCACTCCCTCCCTCCTTTACACAGTCATTCCATTTCAGTGGGGAAGGGAGGGGAGGAGGAGGAGAAGGGGAGAGAGAGAGAGAGGGAAAAGACGGGAGACGGAGAGAGAGAGAGAGAGGGGGGCGGAGAAAAATCGCAGAATTGCAAAGGGCTGCTGGGTAATTGGATTTGCGGAGGGCAGTGTGGTGCTGTGTGAAGGAGCGTCTCACAGGTGAAACGCGCCAGCAGGCTGGACTCCCCCTCTCCTCTGCTGCCTGAGCGCAGAGATGGTCTGATCTGCTATTAACGGCAAGAGGCAGGAAATGTGTGTGTTAGCTCAAGCGTCTGACGCCGTAGCCTTTGAACTGCAATCATCCGCTCCACTGAAGGTCAATCAAGACCCCCCCCACGTCTGTCCGCACGCACCCCGAAAAACGGCAAGCCCCCCCACGTCCGTCCACACGCACCCCCGCCTCGAAAAACCACAAGGAGGAACAATAAACAAACAGCAAGCATCACCGTCTGATCATCTGTCCCGCCTCATTAGGAGAGCTGCCAGTTATCAGAAACAGACAGCAGAAATAACACACACAAAAGAGCGCACACACACACACACACACACAAACACACACACACGCACACACACACACCTGCAGATGTACCCGATTCGATCAGACTATGAGCTCCATTCCCCGCCTCCCTCAGGATATATTTGAGTTCTGCACAGAAAGGCGCTGCCAATGGGCGCAAGCTACGGCTAATTGCGGGAGAAAGCAGGAACGCTTGGGAAACACATTCTCTAAACGCAGGGGTCAAAGCACCTGCGTTCTCTTCTTCTTCTGTGGTACTCCTTCACCGGGACACCAGCCTCCCCACCACTGGCTGAATAAACACAGCCCTGCTTTGTTTCTTTGTTTGCCCCACACGCACGTGCGGCTGTGAGTGGTGGAGGTAGCGCGCGGGGGGGGTTAATCCGGCCGGCTCCAATTACACAGCCTGCCCAGCGACTCAGACGCGATTGAGATACAGGATGAGAAAGGGAGGGAATCAGCTGACCAGAGGAGCTGCTCTTCATCTAAAAGCCCACAGACTGCCCCCGGTCTCACAGACAGACAGGTCCCAGTCTCACAGACAGACAGACAGACAGACAGACAGACAGACAGACAGACAGACAGACTGCCCCCGGTCCCACAGACAGACAGACTGCTTCCGGTCCCACAGACAGACAGACTGCTCCCGGTCTCACAGACAGACAGACAGACTGCTCCTGGTCTCACAGACAGACAGACTGCTCCTGGTCTCACAGACAGACAGACTGGTCTCCTTGTGAGGGATAGATCTTTCCAGCGGGGCGTTTCAGGAGCTGGATGGGAGCGGGGCAAACGAGACGCGCCAGGGCTGACAAACCGGCCCATCTCCATGGAGATGCACCTCTGCTTAGACAGCACCGCAAATCCCAACAAAAGCTCGAGATCGCAGTCATGCTGCGCATTAAAAAAGGGAGATTCAACTGCATAATTAGCTCCTGTTGTGAATTCATTTCTGTTAGAAAAGCTCAAATTCAAAGGCGAGCTTTGATTTCAGAGAGACAAAATCATCACTCAGGAGAGCGCTAAACACAGTGGAGATGTGTACAGACCAGTCAGCTCAGACATCGCCTACATGTCCACTCCTTGTTTTCTCCTGACCACTGTCCAATCAGACGACCGTGCAATCACCTGTATCCCCAAACACCTGCGGTGTAGTGGTGGTCGATATGGAACAAAAACCTATAACCAGCAAAGACCAAATTGAAATCAAAAATTAAAAAAACTAAAGCAAAATTTACTGCAGAGCAAGAATGGACAAAACAGACGTAGGACAGCATATGAGGTTTTGATCATTCAAATTCAGCCAGAAGTTATTTTATCATAGCTACAATATTATAAAAGTATACCAGTATACTTGTATATAAATCAGGGTAGTATCAGATATAATATATAACCCTGCCTTCCTACGGTCTTCCTTTGCAAAGCAAGTTGTGAAAGAAATCATTATTTTAGTTTTAGTTCTGCTTGCCGTGTATTTTTTTCCATGTATTTAATTGTAGACTACATTAAATTTGTACCTCAACTCTTTGAAGAGTATGGCCTCTGGAAGGTTTCAGAATTCCAAGTCAGAGTTCTCAAACTCCATTGCCCTCAATTTCAAGTTACATCGGCAGTAGAATGTTCAGTTAAGACAATTTGTGAGATCACAAATACGTGATTAACATTCCAAACTGAACATTCTAGGCCACAGTCACTCCTGGTGATTGAAAGCAGAGGAGTTCTAGAACACTGACAAAAAAAACCCCCAAAAAAACAAAAAAGAACCCTACAGCAAGGAGGTCCTGGGTTCGAATCTCCGTCGGCCGGGGCCTCTCTGTGCGGAGTTTGCATGTTCTCCCTGTGTTTGCGTGGGTTTCCTCCGGGTACTCCGGTTTCCTCCCACAGTCCAAAGACATGCAGGTTAGGCTGATTGGAGAGTCTAAATTGCCCATAGGTATGAGTGTGTGAGTGAATGGTGTGTGTGCCCTGCGATGGACTGGCGACCTGTCCAGGGTGTATTCCTGCCTTTCGCCCAATGTATGCTGGGATAGGCTCCAGCCCCCTGCGACCCTGTTCAGGATAAGCGGGTTCAGATAATGGATGGATGGATGGATACTCTTCAAAGGGCTAATGATGTACGCAGCTGTGCTGGGCTCCAAACCCCCGGCCCTCGCGCTGAGCAGTGATCTGGCACGCTCCTGGTCTGGAGTTGGATCATATTGCCTGTCTGCCTGCCTGTCTGCCGTGGGGCTCGTGCTTGTGAGAGGCTTGCTAAGTGCCGTCTGGACCTCTGGCAGTGCCACAGCGTGCAGCATGTCTGGTGGGATCTTCACGGATGAGGGAACCCACCGAGGGCCTAAGTTCCTGATAACTGTCCGCCTGCAGACCTGCTGCTGGTGCGGGCTATGAGGGGCCAGCAGAGCCCGCTGTGTCAGGTGTGCTGATACCAGCAAAGTGAAAAACACTACAAAGACCAGGGGCATGTTCAAAGGACACGTGCTGCAGGGGCTGATGGGAGGTGGAGTCCGCATGTCAGGCGCATCAATCAAAAGTGTTCATTCTGCACTTTGGTTTCGGGAAATTCAAAGAAATAAATAAAATACCGTGAACTAAACCAGAGATCGTCAGCTCGCGGTCCGCGAGGGCCAAGAACGGCTGGTTTCCACCCTCCCTTTACCTGGGAGTCAGGTGTGAAGCCAATCAGTAGCACTAATTATTCAGCAAATTACCAGGGGGGAAAAAGAAAAGAAACCCAGGGCTGGATTCAGATTTGATGATCCCCGAGCTAAACGGTGAAATATTCACCGTTAGGTTTTATCAGCACAGCACTGACATTATCCTCACGTCATGGCTGTCATATGTCATCTGAACCAAACCGTTGTGGGTTATTCTGAAGTGAAAACGGAGACAGCCTTCCCACCGCCACCAGATAGGTGTGAATCCAGAGCCTTTCCCCAGGGAGTGATGCTGCAGCCCACCCACAGGACTCTCCACACAGGACCCTCCACACAGGACCCTCCACACAGGACCCTCCACACAGAACCCTCCACACAGGACCCTCCACACAGAACCCTCCACACAGGACCCTCCACACAGGACCCTCCACACAGGACCCTCCACACAGGACTCTCCACACAGGACCCTCCACACAGGACCCTCCACACAGGACTCTCCACACAGGACTCTCCACACAGGACCCTCCACACAGGACCCTCCACACAGGACCCTCCACACAGGACCCTCCACACAGGACCCTCCACACAGGACCCTCCACACAGGACCCTCCACACAGGACCCTCCACACAGAACCCTCCACACAGGACCCTCCACACAGGACCCTCCACACAGGACCCTCCACACAGGACCCTCCACACAGAACCCTCCACACAGGACCCCCCACACAGGACCCTCCACACAGGACCCTCCACACAGGACCCTCCACACAGGACCCTCCACACAGAACCCTCCACACAGGACCCCCCACACAGGACTCTCCACACAGAACCCTCCACACAGGACCCCCCACACAGGACCCCCCACACAGGACCCTCCACACAGAACCCTCCACACAGGACCCCCCACACAGGACCCTCCACACAGGACTCTCCACACAGGACCCTCCACACAGGACCCTCCACACAGGACTCTCCACACAGGACTCTCCACACAGAACCCTCCACACAGGACCCTCCACACAGAACCCTCCACACAGGACCCTCCACACAGGACCCTCCACACAGGACCCTCCACACAGGACTCTCCACACAGGACTCTCCACACAGGACCCTCCACACAGGACCCTCCACACAGGACTCTCCACACAGAACCCTCCACACAGGACCCTCCACACAGGACCCTCCACACAGGACTCTCCACACAGGACTCTCCACACAGGACCCTCCACACAGGACTCTCCACACAGGACTCTCCACACAGGACCCTCCACACAGGACCCTCCACACAGGACCCTCCACACAGGACTCTCCACACAGGACCCTCCACACAGGACCCTCCACACAGGACCCTCCACACTGGACTCTCCACACAGAACCCTCCACACAGGACAGGACCCTCCACACAGGACCCTCCACACAGGACCCTCCACACAGGACTCTCCACACAGGACCCTCCACACAGGACCCTCCACACAGGACCCTCCACACAGGACCCTCCACACAGGACTCTCCACACAGGACCCTCCACACAGGACCCTCCACACAGGACCCTCCACACAGGACCCTCCACACAGGACCCCCCACACAGGACTCTCCACACAGGACCCTCCACACAGGACCCTCCACACAGGACCCTCCACACAGGACCCTCCACACAGGACTCTCCACACAGGACTCTCCACACAGGACCCTCCACACAGGACCCTCCACACAGGACCCTCCACACAGGACTCTCCACACAGGACCCTCCACACAGGACCCTCCACACAGGACCCTCCACACAGGACTCTCCACACAGGACCCTCCACACAGGACCCTCCACACAGGACCCTCCACACAGGACTCTCCACACAGGACCCTCCACACAGGACCCTCCACACAGGACTCTCCACACAGGACTCTCCACACAGGACTCTCCACACAGGACCCTCCACACAGGACCCTCCACACAGGACCCCCCACACAGGACTCTCCACACAGGACCCTCCACACAGGACCCTCCACACAGGACCCTCCACACAGGACCCTCCACACACAGGACCCTCCACACACAGGACCCTCCACACAGGACCCTCCACATAGGACTCTCCACACAGGACCCTCCACACAGGACCCTCCACACAGGACCCTCCACACAGGACCCTCCACACAGGACTCTCCACACAGGACTCTCCACACAGGACCCTCCACACAGGACCCTCCACACAGGACTCTCCACACTGGACGGATCTGTCCTGACGCACCATGCCGGCCCAACAGTCACTCACAATCACAGGAAAGTACTGTAACTTACAGTAGGGTCGTGTTTGCATTTTTACAGTATTGCTGACGATCCGTAATTGTTCGACGGGGATTATGAGTTGAAACCCCATTATTGTAATTGAGATATCTGCATTTTTGGCAAATATTGAAGATATATGCAGGATAAACGACATTAAATTACGTAGCAAAAATCCACCTCCAGACTTTTTTTTTTCCCCGAAAAGGTTCACAGCACTGCCAACTAATCTGCCTGAGATCCGGTCGGAGAAACACATTACGGAATTAAAGACGAGGCCGCAGACTGCTGAATGAGCATTTACGGTAAACACGTTCTCACTGTAATGCATGCACGTTTGTCACTGCCTATTAACAACACTCACCAGTTAAATGTGCAGAGTTGGTTTAGTCATCCATTTGCCAGGGCTCACAGTAATAATGCAAACGTGCGTCTGAAGGAAATCTCACTGCCTTCTGTTCAACATCCTGTGGGCGATGAGTAAATGTTATCCATACCTGAATACTAGTGAGTTTTATTTATTTATTTGTGTGTTAATTAACTGTAAACAAGGAGCAGTTCACCATGCACACCATCAGCAGTGCCTCTGGATGAACGCTCATCTGTCTTTAGCCCTTTAAGGTCTAAGATCACAGATACCATGTAATCAGAATGTCCTTAACTGGACTTGTCAATACTGATCTGGAACACCGATGAGTTCTAGAACACTGACTTCAAATTTTGAAAAGCATTCCAAAAAAAAAAAAAATCAAGATCCACCCTGCACAGCCCTTATCCTAACCTCATGGATCATGTTTTTTTGTAGAAGCTGGACTATGATCCAGGACCAGTCAAAAGGGACAGAACACATACCCATGGTATGTGGTAGAGGTCAGAGACCTCTGGTGCCATCAGCATATTCTACACACCTGTCCCTTACTTTACAGGCCGTTACTGCAGTCTTCTACGTTCTGGCTATTATTAATGATGTCATAGAAGCCTCTACACGACAATGGTCTTTTCATTTACGGGCCCACTCTCAGCAAATTGTGTCCGTTCTCCATTTGGATGTGGAACACTCAATTAGACAACTTGCCAATGCTTTTGAAAATTAGATTCCTGGTTCCATTTCAGCTTAATGATCAATTATTCTGCCCATTTGCTGGAATACAAAAATGCTGGGGCGCGTCATTTCTTTTCCTGAAAAATGACAGCAGAAGGGAGGAGGCGCACAAACGTGGAGCCGGGGGAAACCCCGGGGTGCGAGACGGACACGGCGGTACATGAGCCTCACACGTTCCCGGAAGGAAACCGTCGCATTTCAAACCCCCGGTTAACTTAACCTCTTCTGCGCCAAATGGGGTCCTGGGACCACTCCCGAGATCGTTTGTCTGGGGGAAACTTGGTAAATTTCTGCATGACCTTCGACCTCTGACCTGCTGGGTGAGCTGCACCCGTCAGCGCTGTCAGTCTGCGAGGCCCTCGTGAGGTGGCCTGGGACCGCCTGTCGGAAACTATTTGCTTCAGCAAGTTGCTTCAGCAAGCTGCCGGACCTCAGCACATTCAGGCCCCGGTCCCACGGTGCCTTGCAGCACCAAACTCTGACAGTGCGAGGGGATACTGCTGCAAACCAAGACAACGGAGCAGCCCAGAAGCCCAGCGAAGTGCATCCTGGATAGGGTTCAGTAAATCATCTGACTGCTTCCATTCAAAGCCCCCTTTCGTGCTGTTCACTGCCAGATATGTGTGTGTGTGTGTGTGTCTGTCTGTGTGTGCGTGTTTGTGTTTGTATATGCCCGTGTGTGTGTATGAGTGTGTGCATGCGTGTGTGTGTGTGTGTGTGTGTGTGTGTGTATGTATGTGTCTGTCGGTCTGTCTGCGTGTGCGTGCGTGTGTGTATGTGTATGTGTGTGTGCGTGTGTGTATATGCCATGCAGAACCGGTTGATTAAAAAAAGGTATGTGTGTGTGTGTGTGTGTGTGTGTGTCTGTCTGTCTGTGTATGCGTGTTTGTGTTTGTGTATGCCCGTGTGTGTGTATGAGTGTGTGTATGTGTGTGTGTGTGTGTGTGTATGTATGTGTCTGTCTGTCTGTGTGTGTGTGTGCGCGTGTGTATGTGTGTGTGCACGTGTGTACACCTGTGTGTGTGCGTGTGTGTATATGCCATGCAGAACTGGTTGATGAAAAAAAGGTGTGTGTGTGTGTGTATGTGTCTGTCGGTCTGTCTGCGTGTGCGTGCGTGTGTGTATGTGTATGTGTGTGTGTGTGTGTGTGTGTATGTGTGTGTGATGCTTCAGTGGGAGAGGACTTCTCCCTGCCATCATGCCAACATCTCCTTATGTCCAACATGTGATTGAAACATCCCAATAATAGTTGTGATATTTACCCTCGCTGGATTCAAGAGAAGCTCCACTTCACAGCATCGGAGAACGATTCCACCCCCTAGCACTGGCTCTTGACAAACTCTCTTTTTCAACCGTAATACTGAATTTGGTGGAAGGATTATGATGGAGCTGATTCCAGACCAGCGCTACTCAACTCCACGTCCTGCGGGCCACAGTGTCTGCAGGCATTTGCTCCTACCGTGCGCTACACCGCCTGATTTGACAAATGAGCTTATTCTCTGAACCGAGCAGGTGAAATAAGTAGTGAGATCAGGTGGTGTAGCACATGGTAGGAGCGAATACCTACAGACACTGCGGCCCACAGGATGATGAGTGGAGTAGCGCAGGACCAGACCACCCTAGACGATGGCAGAAAATACCAGGGTCCTTGTTTGGTTAGAATCACACTCAGACATGAGCACTGAAGTACTGAAGTATTGCCAATCTGCAAAAAGATGTGATCTCCCGACTGGATGCCCTTCTCACTGATTGGCTGGAGTGATTGATTGACCAGGTTCAAGGGTCATACATGAGAAGAACTGACCAATGATGAGTGACCTGAATGAGTTTCAGCAGGGCTTTGCGCCATATGGAAGAATTAGCAAAGCTTTCCAATTTTTGGAAGACAGGGAAACTTGTCAAAGGCTACATCTGGAGTGCTTTAATTAGCCTATACTCTAGGTGGATGATTACCCATTAAATCATCTGGATCCGTGCTGAATTAAATCAGGACGAGCCCAATGTTCAAAAAGGTAAAATTTCAGCACACAGTGCGCGAACAAGATATGAAGGTATGATATGAACCTGCATCCTGCTTACACATAGAAACGTCTGCCGTTGTGGCAGTCATTTATAGCAATCACTTATTTTTATTCACATACACAATGTGGTGTTTGCACACGACATTTTGTTTAAAACAGGTAAAAATTACAACAAAATTACAATTTCCGTAAAGCTTTTTGACTTTCTAAACCCCTGTGAGAAGCACCCTATTGTGTGAGGGTTCATTCTATATGGCGATAAAAAGTGTTGATTTTCCACACTATGAAAAATTACTCTTTTTCGTCCATTAGAGATACCGTGAACTCAAAATGGATCATTTCTGTAACTATTTTTCTAGGGAAGGCACACACATATAAAATGGCCTCCGGTGGGTAAGAGGTGATACAGCAACCCGTGTCTCTGTTCTGCGCGTATAATAATGTCAAATTGATTTCCTTTGTCAAGGGCAGGGGAGTGGGAGAGAGGGCTCTGCTCAAACTGCCCACCTCCCTCCTCTGCTTTCATCTGCTGCTCACGGACCCGTCCTCCTAAAGATGCCTGTAATCCTATCCTCCACAGCCAAAGAGGCTCTCCCACGCAACCAATCACAGCCCGGCCCCGTTCCCAGCCCAGCCCCACCCCGACCCTATTCCCATCACATTCCCACCCCGACCCTATTCCCATCACATTCCCACCCTGACCCTATTCCCATCACATTCCCACCCCGACCCTATTCCCATCACATTCCCACCCTGACCCTATTCCCATCACATTCCCACCCCAACCCTATTCCCATCACATTCCCACCCTGACCCTATTCCCATCACATTCCCACCCTGACCCTATTCCCATCACATTCCCACCCCAACCCTATTCCCATCACATTCCCACCCTGACCCTATTCCCATCACATTCCCACCCCAACCATATTCCCATCACATTCCCACCCTGACCCTATTCCCATCACATTCCCACCCCAACCCTATTCCCATCACATTCCCACCCCGACCCTATTCCCATCACATTCCCACCCCGACCCTATTCCCATCACATTCCCAACCCCATTCCCATCACATTCCCAGCCCCATTCCCATCACATTCCCACCCCGACCCTATTCCCATCACATTCCCACCCTGACCCCATTCCCATCACATTCCCACCCCGACCCTATTCCCATCACATTCCCACCCCAACCCTATTCCCATCACATTCCCACCCTGACCCTATTCCCATCACATTCCCAGCCCCATTCCCATCACATTCCCACCTCGACCCTATTCCCATCACATTCCCAACCCCATTCCCATCACATTCCCAGTCCCATTCCCATCACATTCCCACCCCGACCCCATTCCCATCACATTCCCACCCCGACCCTATTCCCATCACATTCCCACCCCGACCCTATTCCCATCACATTCCCAGCCCCATTCCCAACACATTCCCACCCCGACCCCATTCCCATCACATTCCCAACGCCATTCCCATCACATTCCCACCCCGGCCCAATTCCATCACAATTGAACTAACTGAACTAATCACGGCTGACGTTGGTAAGCACTGTAGACCCAGGCTGCCCCCACACCGGCCCTTTGGGCTGAGATTGGACAGCCCGGCTGAAAGGTCAGCAGGCGGAATAGGTCATCCAGCAGAATAATCAGCAGCAGCGTACCTTCGCTGAGAAACACAGCATGCTCAGTTTTATCAGGGGGTGATCATTCCGGGTAGGTGGCCATTTTAATTAACTCAGGCCATGTGGAGTGAACCAATGAAAAAGATGCAGTGTCGGAGTTTTGCAGCGTTAGTGCCAAGAGGGGGGTTGAGTAATTTGAGCCACCCCTCGCCGATGACCTCACCAGGAGCGCATTGGCCAATTAGACTCGATGCGTTTCGGGTGATGCAATCAAGCCCCCCCCCCCCCCGATCCACAGCAGCGGGACACTTCATAACCCCAATCAACCAATCAATAAAGCTCTGCAGACCTTCCATTTTACAAACATGTTACCAAGGTAACCTTCAGCACCCAGGAAGCGGTGCCAGGGAGTGCGGTGTGGGGCTGAATCAGTCGCTGAACAACGGGGCCACATTAGCGCAACGTTACTTTCATTAAAACGCCAACCGGCCGGATGAAAGGGATCAATCGCATCGGGCTGGGATGGCAGAGGCCGGATCGCAACTCCCTCCTGATCCCGCATTAGCATTTCCACAAAACTGGGAAGAAAACAAGGGCATTATCATGTAGGACACGCAAAACTCTGGATCAATGCAGGATTAGATATAAAAACCTCCTCCCCAGGTGTCATAGCTGGGAATGCGTCCGTGGCTTCAATAGCTTTAACTGCAGCCGAGGAGCAGGGAAGCAGCCACAAGGGCTCTGCAGGAGAATCTCATGCACAGAGCAATTAAACAGGCCTGTGTATCTGTGTGTGTGTGTGTGTGTGTGTGTATCTGCATGTGTGTGTCTGTGTGCGTGTGTGAGTGTGTCTGTGGGCTAGTTTCATTTCACAAACAGTACAATCCAATGACAAAGTAATTGCAAGGAGTTTAAGTAAATACATTATATATTTCATATAATATAATATAATATAATACAGTCAGTTATCCAATAATGCATCAAAGGTCAAACAGCATAATGAAAGGGCACTTGCCTTATTAATGTTTAACAGTACGGGTGTGTGTCACATTTGACATTTTAAAGAAAAATTGAAGCTGAAAATCACATGTCGATGGCAGCTCTGCAGAACGAGGGCGAGGCTTCCCACTGTTACCGCCGGTCTCAAAACACTGCACCAGAAATGTGAGAATTTCTCAAGTCCTCCACATCATTATCATTGCGAATCCGTGGGAAAAGCGGAAAACATCAGGAGATATTGCCCACAGGAAGTGCCGTCAGTCACAGCTCGGGTGAGATTGGCTCAGGCGGTAAGAGCGGTCGTCTGGCAGTTGGAGGGTTGCTGGCTCGAATCCCGCCCTGGGTTTGTCGAAGTGTCCCTGAGCAAGACACCTCCAAACCCCCCAAATGCTCCGGACAAGCTAGTCGGTGCCTTGCATGGCAGCCAATCGCCATTGGTGTGTGAGTGTGTGAGTGTGTGTGTGTGAATGGGTGAATGAGAAGCATCAATTGAGCAGCGCTTTGGATAAAAGCGATACATAAATGCAGACCATTACCATTACAGCTGCTAATGGAAAATGGACGGACGTCAAACAATTGACAGTAACAGTATTAGGTTACCATCCAGGGATCCTACATAAGATATTTTCATTCTGTAGTATTTCATCTATCCATATTTGTGTGCAAAGTGGGGCGTGCAGTGTGATATCATCTCTGTTTTTATTTTAACAGTTTTCTTTTCCTTGTGAACCTGACACATTAATTTGTCGCACAGCCACTTGCATTGAGTGCTTTGCCAGCTACACGACTGTTTCTGGTGTTTCCTTTGCCTAGCCATGGCCACATTGATCCAACTGAGCCAAAACAAGGAAAATAGAAACAGGAGCAATCCAAGCAGCAATCCGATGACTCAATCGGCGGTGAGGCGAGTACACAGGCGTGGCCGAGCGGAATCACAGGCCTTCAACCGCCCATCCTCCCTCTCTCCCTGCCCTGGAAGTGACAGAGTTTAGGAGGAGTCTGGTACAGATTTTGGGGAGCGGTTAGGACAGATGATTGGTCCTTGTTAAGGCTCTGTGTGCCCTGATTGGACGAGGGGTGTTACCGTGCTGTGCAGAGGACCCAGATGTGCAGGAGGTTTCCCGGGACGCTCCTGTCTCAGGGAAACACAAGGCCCTGTGATGAACGTGGAAATTAGCTGGGCTGAACTTGGCCACAGGTTTAGGTTCCTTGCTCAGGGACACACAACACACCCAGGCAAAAGAGACTTGCCAAAGACTGTGAAAAACTGCCAGGTTCTGCCATGCATGAAGGGAGATGGACCACCCTTGCATGAAGTGAGACACGGGATCTGTTCAAAGGGTAAGGGAGATCTCCACACATGGGATCTGTTCAGAGGGTAAGGGAGATCTCCACACATGGGATCTGTTCAGAGGTGAAGGGAGATCTCCACACATGGGATCTGTTCAGAGGCCAAGGGAGATCTCCACACATGGGATCTGTTCAGAGGGTAAGGGAGATGTCCACACATGGGATCTGTTCAGAGGGTAAGGGAGATCTCCACACACAGGATCTGTTCAGAGGGTAAGGGAGATGTCCACACATGGGATCTGTTCAGAGGCGAAGGGAGATCTCCACACATGGGATCTGTTCAGAGGGTAAGGGAGATCTCCACACACGGGATCTGTTCAGAGGGTAAGGGAGATCTCCACACACGGGATCTGTTCAGAGGGTAAGGGAGATCTCCACACATGGGATCTGTTCAGAGGCGAAGGGAGATCTCCACACACGGGATTTGTTCAGAGGGTAAGGGAGATCTCCACACACGGGATCTGTTCAGAGGGTAAGGGAGATCTCCACACATGGGATCTGTTCAGAGGGTAAGGGAGATCTCCACACACGGGATCTGTTCAGAGGGTAAGGGAGATCTCCACACACAGGATCTGTTCAGAGGGTAAGGGAGATCTCCACACACAGGATCTGTTCAGAGGGTAAGGGAGATCTCCACACACAGGATCTGTTCAGAGGGTAAGGGAGATCTCCACACACAGGATCTGTTCAGAGGGTAAGGGAGATCTCCACACACAGGATCTGTTCAGAGGGTAAGGGAGATCTCCACACACAGGATCTGTTCAGAGGGTAAGGGAGCGTCGGGCGGTTCCTCTGCTGGCGTGTCCCCCGGCTGCTGATCTGGGCTTAAATGTACACAGCCGAAGCTTTAGCCACACACTGAGAGAGCAGATGGAGGCATCAGCGCAGCCCATGACAGAGGGATACAGTTTGTCCGCGCTCTGAGGGGAAAGCCAGTGAGTCATTTCCAGCAGAGAAACATGACCACAAAGGATTGAGAGCTCTCCGAGTCCTGGAATGTTTTTATGCTTTTTTCCCTTTCAATTTCCCCAAATAACAAAGTTTCAACTCAGTATGTCAGGTGTTTTTTTTACTACTTTTGTGTTATTTACAACACATTTTGTGTCAATGTATGCAATTTATGTCTTATAAAAGCAGACATTTTAACACACACTGTGTTAAAAGTGACACAAATTCTGTAGCCCTTAACTAGTCATGTCAGCACGCTGTAACACATCTGTTTGAAGGAGTATAGTTACAGCAGATGGAGGGAACCCAAATCACTGAACTACTGTAAATATCAAAAGGAACATGGCTTTGATATCAAACGAATGGAATTTAGTATAAATGGAAATGAGCAAAGGATAAATTTCACACAAGTATTAGGAAGTGTATTTTCACACAGAGAGAGGTCTCAGTGCGGAATCGCAGGGGCCCGCTTCGGGGCCCCGTTCACACGAGGGCTTCAGCATCCTCTCCACCGCGGTCAGCAGCAGACCTACTGTAGGTCAAACACGTCATCGCTTTTGATTCCAATACCTTTCTACGCTTGCCCGGAACCTATGGAATACTCTTGAAAAGTGCAAAGCCCGCCTTCTGCTCCAGGCGAGGTCGATGGAGCACAGACAAATATTCGAATCCAAGACAATCACGCATGGTTAGCAGTCCCGCCCTTGCAGGGAGAGAACACAGGTGGGGAGTCTGAGGAACGAGGAGAGTCATGAAATGTCACTGCAGCTAAGAACAGCCTCATGTTAGAGTGACTGACGTTGAAATGTCACCTCAACCAGTAACAACTAGCACCGATGGCTGCTTAAGAGCAGGTTTGACATGGGTTCAGAGCTCAGGGCCCAGTCTGAGTGATGCAGGTGGAGGGGTGGATTGAGGTCATCGCTGTCACTGAACCACTGTGAGCGATGTGAAAAGAACAGAGAGCTCAAAACAAAATGTCCGCTCGACATTTCTCACTTCGAACACAATGGGCTTCAGGAGCTGAAGCAACGTGTGGTTTTAACCTTCCCTGTCTCCGCGGGGTTTAACAGAGTTCATCTACCCCACATGCCACAGTTAGTTGCTTAGTGAAAACAACATTTCACAACCTGGTGTCATAGATGCACTGCATGTCTTTGTCATGCGTGTGACTGATTCCGCGGGAGCAGACTGACAGTTCTTGGAATAATATCAGCTTTTTTATTCTGCGTCTGTACACACGAGACTTCCCAAAGCCTGAACCTCCAAATGCCCCTCCATTTCAGCACCTGGAAACTTCCATGGCCTCAGCCACTCCCGTAATTCATTTCCAAAAATATTGTGATCTGTCCTGTCTGTGAAACGCTGCAGCTGCTTGTGTGGGCCTTGCACGGCAGATGCTAACATTTTCTTACACTTCAACTGCTTTTTAAATTCAACTGAACTGCTACTGAACTGCTACAATCCATCATATACCATACTTGCCGTCTGTCTTCGTCAGCAGCACATTCTCCCGACTCTCAACTCATGTGCAACTAGCCTCGTTTGTTGTTCACGTGTCAGGCCGAAAGCACATCTGCGGAACGTTTGTGCTCTAAAGTAAAGTACTGTTTTCTCTGGCCAGGAACACGGAGTCACTATAGAACGACTCAACCGGTCAATCATCACGCGGCAGGCTCTCCCAATGCACGTGGGGCGAGTGGGAAGGAACACTTACCCCCGCCGCCTGTGAGTCGTTGTCTCAGCTAAGTGCCTGGCTCTCACCAGTGGTGGAAACGCCCATTCCAAGTCAATAAGAAAGACATAATTAACCTCCCCGTTGACACATTAACTACCACCAACGTACCCGAGACGCCCGCCCCCGTTTGATCGCCGGCTTTCTCCGGTCCTCTCGCTCTCCGGCCGGTGTCATCGCGATGACATACCCGCCGTCCGCCGGAGAGCGCCGGAAAGGCCGACGGCCTCTCAGAAAAACCGCAGAGCGCCGGGAAGCAGCTGACACCAAGAAACGGTGGCCGCAGCTTAAATGAGAAATGCTGCTCGTCTCGGGAAAGTGCCATTTATGTTTTTCTTTCTCTTTCCCGCCCCTCTCTATCAATTACACCCAGCGCTG
Source organism: Conger conger (assembly GCF_963514075.1). Lineage (NCBI taxonomy): Eukaryota > Metazoa > Chordata > Actinopteri > Anguilliformes > Congridae > Conger > Conger conger. The sequence continues at coordinate 61,060,031 of NC_083767.1, read as the reverse complement.
GTTATTTATAGAGCCTATTTATCCTCATCCCAATCTCCTCCACAAACAGGCTGCACAGATAATAGCTAACGACCCTTCAGCAAAGCATGTGTGTTTGAAATCAATGTTAGATCGCTTAATTAATAAGCGATCCATCACTGTCTTGCTCACTGGCTTCATCTCCCGCATCTTCCGAGGGCGGCGGGCTCCAGCGGCATTGTGGGAAGTCGGTGCCTGTGTTTGTCTGTGGGGGCGCGTGACGACAGGGGGCCCCAGGGTCTAGGAGACGGGGCTTGTTCTGAATTCGCTGTCTCTTCAAGAGACACTCTTCCATTACTGCTGGCCAGGCAGACGCTAAAAACAGAGCGTGTTCTCGAGCACCAAAGGGCACAGGCTGTGTGTCAGTAGCAGTGTACTCAAGGGCACAGACTGTGTGTCAGTAGCAGTGTACTCGAGGGCCAAAGGGCACAGACTGTGTGTCAGTAGCAGTGTACTCGAGGGCCAAAGGGCACAGACTGTGTGTCAGTAGCAGTGTACTCGAGGGCCAAAGGGCACAGACTGTGTGTCAGTAGCAGTGTACTCGAGGGCCAAAGGGCACAGACTGTGTGTCAGTAGCAGTGTACTCGAGGGCCAAAGGGCACAGACTGTGTGTCAGTAGCAGAAGCGAGTGTGGGAGCTATGCAGTGTTTGCTGTGCTGACTCAACTGTCATCATGAAACTACGGAAATTCAGCACAATTTTAAGGTAAACAATACCCATGTCTCTGTACAGAATTTGACGGTATTTTAATAAAAATGAATTGTCAAGAGCTCTAGCCAGTCGGTAATGTCCCGGTTTTATTTTTCTCCCATTATAATACACACACTCTCTCCTCCAGAAATGTGCACAATCATGTGCACAATATTCACAGTTTCTTATGAACTCAATCACCGGAACTGCTGGAAAAGCCGTTTAAAATCTCACCTTCACACGCACCCACACACCCACACACAGACACACACACACACACACACACACTCTCTCTCTCTCTTTCACACACACACACACACACACACACACACACACACACACACACACACACACACACACACACACACACACTCCCCTCAAACTATAGACAGTTTAATAAAAAAGCCCAAACAAAACACTGGCGTTTCTGTCTGTCATCCCGAAACTCATTCTCGCCACCCTTCACGATCCCCACCGGTGAATAGATTGTGCAGTCATGGAGACACGGACGTGGTTTGGTCGGTATTAGTGAAACACCTTCCCTCTTCCCCGTGGAGACAGGGGGCTCTCCCCGCAGTAGTGCTCGGTCCAGCAGGCTGTGGGTAAACGGGGTGGGGCAGCATTGTCCCCACAGCTGCTGGGTGCAACCCGATCTCTCCCCGCTGCTCTCAGTGTCCTGGGGAAAGGTTAAAGGATATGTAACAGGATATCTCAGTGTCTCTAATGACCTCCGGGCCTTATCGCAGCTGGTACAGCGCAGGGGCTGCTTCACCTAAAGCAGTTGTCCGCACTCCTGGTCCTGGAGAGCCGCAGGGTTTTTACCTTAATATCAGCAACCAATTCAGACCCAAGGAACCGGGTGAGGTGAGTTAACTGTGTAATTAACTACTTTTTGATTCATTAAGTGCTGAGTAAGAAGAAAAGCCAGCACACCCTGCGGCTCTCCAGGACCAGGAGTGAGGACCCCAGCACAGCCTGCGGCTCTCCAGGACCAGGAGTGAGGACCCCAGCACACCCTGCGGCTCTCCAGGACCAGGAGTGAGGACCCCAGCACACCCTGCGGCTCTCCAGGACCAGGAGTGAAGACCCCAGCATACCCTGCGTCTCTCCAGGACCAGGAGCGAGGACCCCAGCACACCCTGTGGCTCTCCAGGACCAGGAGTGAGGACCCCAGCATACCCTGCGGCTCTCCAGGACCAGTACAGAGGACCTCATCCCTCATTCTGCCCACAGACGCATCTCGCTTTGAACGGGAGGGGAGTGACGGCCCGGCCGTCTCCCAGGAATAAAGCACACGTCCCCCGCGCTCCGGGTATAAGACTCATCCGTTTCATTACTTCAGATATAAGACCCATTGCCACCGCTGAGAGATGGCAAACATTCCTCCAATCAAGGCAAATGCCAAAGAATCCTTTCCCACATTCTTATTTTTTTACAAAAAAACATTGATTGCACTCAAAGTGGCCCACGTTACACGTGTCTGTTTGAGCTGAACATGTACACCAACACTGCGGTTTTCACATTCAACGGAGAATGTGTGAGGTTACTTAGGGGCGACATGGCTCAGGCAGTAAGAGCAGTCGTCTGGCAGTCGGAGGGTTGCCGGTTCGATCCCCCGCCTGGGCTGTGTGTCGAAATGTCCCTGAGCAAGACACCTAACCCTCAAATGCTCCTGATGAGCTGGTCGGTACCTTGCATGGCAGCCAATCGCCGTTGGTGTGTGAGTGTGTGTATGAATGGGTGAATGAGAAGAATCAATTGTACAGCGCTTTGGATAAAGGCGCTATATAAATGCCAACCATTTACTTCTGAGTTCAGCATTTTCTTTTCTTTATTTTATGGGTAAGACAAAGAACGCGATCACTGTCAGTGTGATCTTGAGAGCCTAATGTCTACCACATCCTCACCCATCCTGTTTTTTTATTTCAGCCCAGATATGCAAAAGAGACTTCTGAGTCTTCCTTCCGCCCACCCGAAGAAACGACCCGAATTCAGTCTGAAGCAGCGAGCCGTTAATCACTGACGAACGCTGGTGAAAAATGTGTGAACCCTGTTAAAAATTCAGTGGCGTTTCTTCACCTGAAAACCCCGAGGCGTAGAGACCGAGGGACGGAATGCAGATTGGCCCACCAGGGGAATCCAGTCGAGTCCTCTCCCGGCTCTGGGTTAGCAGCTTCAAAGCGTAATAATGGCGGCTGTGATTACAGAGGCAGCCCTGGCAGAGACTACGCACTGCTCGCTGCTCTGAGCTGCTCTGAGCCCAGTCTGAGCCCAGTCTGAGCCCCGGGGGCAGGCAGGGAATTCAACAGGCAACATCAACATGTTTGTCGTCACAGATTAGCATCTGTACCCATGTAATGTTTAGAGATAGAGGGGAAAAAAAATTAATAATAATAATAGTGTGACAGATTTGTGTTTGCGGTACATTCTGCTGTGTTGGGCGAGATGCACATGGGGGCGCTAGCGTACACACTGTCACATGTTCAACGTCATCACCCCGGAAATGTGCATTTTTGCAGAATTAAACGTGTTTTACATTGCAATGACATTATGCTAAGTGTTCGGAATAGCATATGCTTGTTTAGGGCTTTCATGCACTTTGTAATGAACCAGGTTGTTGATTGATCTGCATTGCATTGTGAATGTTATTCTGGGGTGAGAAAACACAGCTAGTTTAGGCAGTCCGGAACTTCTTTACTCTCCATGGACTCCTGTCTTTGCCTGCCATTGCCAACTGACAAAGAACGTGAGCACGCTACTGGAAATCCCACATAACAAGGGTTCAGACTTGTTACAATAGTTTGTGATTGTGAAAGGGTGCTACAAGCGCACACAAGCCTCTTTTTGTGTATAACCCTGATCTCCAGGAGCAGGCCAGTTGTGTAGGCTATATTTACATTATAATATCTCAAACCCAATTCCATTAACAATAAATCCTTTCATTATATTAATCAGTGAATTGTACATTGCATACAGCACAACAACTTACCAGTGGTATCTGTCTATGTGCAGATTTAAACCATTATATTTAGACAAAATATTAGAACAGAACTCACGACCACAGACAACATCTGCATGTTTATATTTGACTTGATTAATGTGCATCAGATTTTTCATTTTTCAAGAAATGGACACACATCATCACTTCGGATTGCTCGGACGATGCTTAAAGTCACTTTGATTAGTGGAGGTGTTTGCATTCCACGTTCAGTCCCGGCTCAAGTCCAGCTGGGCCGTACTCTAGGAATGAGCAGCAGCGCCTCGTGATCCAGACATCATCAGCATCGCTGTCGAACGCTGGGGCCGGACTAATCACAACCAGCTCGCCAGGGAGCACAGCTGCCTGCCACCGGCTTTATACGCCGTTTAGGAAAATGTATTCATGACCGGAGAGCAATTTCCTTCTTTTCCCCCCTGAACGTGGTATGTGCCTCCTGAGACAAAGGTACCAAGTCAATGTGAGTGAAGGAGTGAACAATAACACAAGTTTCACAGTTTAAACCGAGTTCACTGGGTGTTTACTATTGCCTGTACATGGCCTAAACACTTACAATCTAACTACCACATCCAAATACACCCTCACAATCTAACTACCACATCCAAATACACCCTCACAATCTAACTACCACATCCAAATACACCCTCACAATCTAACTACCACATCCAAATACACCCTCACAATCTAACTACCACATCCAAATACACCCTCACAATCAAATTACCTCATCCAAATACAACCTTACAATCTAACGACAACATCCAAATACAACTTCACAATCTAATTACCTCATCCAAATATACCTCATCCAAATATTACCCCTTCAAATATTCCCAATCATTTTGCTTTGTCCAATTCACTACTTTATGCTCTTACAATCCTAATGCTTTACCTTGTGAAACCCTTTAAATCTTTCTACACATTCCCTTAAAGCAACGATATACAGTACCTCCTGCCCTTGCACCTGAAAACTCACCCTTGTGCTCACACACACACACACACACACACACACACTCACACACTTGCACTCGCACACACACACACACACACACACACACACACACTCTTTCTCACACACACATACACACTCTCACACACACACATACACACACTCTCACACACACACACACACACACTCACACGCACACACACACACTCTCACACACACACACTCTCACACACACACACTCACACGCACATGCACACACACACACACACACACACACACACACACACACACACACACACACACCCTTCACCCCCTCACAATCTGTCACAAACCCCCATCCAACAATCTCAGTTTAATGCACTGACTACATTACATTACATTACATTACATTACATTACATGATACACGTCATACACACTCAAATTCCCACAGGCCTCTTCAGGCATGTGCCGCCCACACACTGCGCTCCCTATGTAAAATCCTGTAAAATCAAGGTCAGATCATTTTCAAGGTGATGAACGGTGAATAAAGTGATGATGATGGATTAGTGCCCCCAGAAGTGGACTGGAATCATTACATTCAGTGGAGTAAATGGTCAGTAAAAGCACGGTTATAGCCTCCGTATCTCCAGATCCCGTTATGAATCAAGACCTCTGCTACCAGGGCTCCACCTCAGGTCATTAAAACACTAAACGAACACGGAAGCGCCTCTCCGTTTGGGGACAGACTGCGTTTTAACGAGCGACAGGCCTGAGCCCTGTAGACCATGACACTCCGGCTGCAGTCAGCCATTGGTTGGACTCAGTAACCACATGTTCTCATACTCAACCAATCACATACACACATCACTCTATACTCAACCAATCACATACACACATCACTCTCATACTCAACCAATCGCATACACACATCACTCTATACTCAACCAATCACATACACACAGCACTCTATACTCAACCAATCACATACACACATCACTCTATACTCAACCAATCACATACACACATCACTCTATACTCAACCAATCACATACACACATCACTCTATACTCAACCAATCACATACACACATCACTCTATACTCAACCAATCACATACACGCACCACTCTATACTCAACCAATCACATACACACATCACTCTATACTCAACCAATCACATACACACATCATTCATACTTACTGAATCACATACACAGATCACTCATTTTACTGAATCATATACAAGGCGGCCTGTAGCGTAGTGGTTAAGGTAAATGACTGGGACACGCAAGGTCGGTGGCTCTAATCCTGGTGTAGCCACAATAAGATCCCCACAGCCGTTGGACCCTTGAGCAAGGCCCTTAACCTTGCATTGCTCCAGGGGAGGACTGTCTCCTGCTTAGTCTAATCAACTGTATGTCGTTCTGGATAAGAGTGTCTGCCAAAAGGCAATAATGTAATGTAATGTAACATATACACATCACTCATACTTACTGAATCACATACACACAAGTCAAGCTAATCCATTCAGCACCAAACCTAAATAACTGTTTTGTATAATAATTAAAATATGTAAATACGTGACTGAACTTAAATTATGCCAAAGTCTGCAACAAACTGAAGACTGAGCTCTGAACTTCCTTCTCACGGTCAAACAAAACCATTGTAACCATTGCAAGTCAAGTTGTCATCAAATGGGATTCCTAGGAAAATGATTCCAGTATTCTAGATATGATTGGCAGTTGGGAATCGCCATCAATAAGTACTATAAAAACAAGCCTCTGTCAACATTCCTGCTGGGAAGCAGAAGTAAAGAGCAGAGACGGACACAGTGAATATGTTGAGCACTTCTCTTTACAGCCCTGTCCTTTAACCTTACCTTCATCCACAGCGCTGTACAATTGATGCTTCTCCTTCACCCATTCATACACACACTCACACACCAACGGCGATTGGCTGCCATGCAAGGCACCGACCAGCTCGTCAGGAGCATTAGGGGTTAGGTGCTTTGCTCAAGGACACTTCCACACTGCCTGGAAGAGGGATCGAACTGGCAACCCTCCGACTGCCAGACGACTGCTCTTACCGCCTGAGCCAATGTGGGCCCTAGAGTCACACAGAGAATCAAAGCCTTGGCATTCCTGCTTGACCCATGTACAGTGCATTCTGGTCTTTATGTCCTTGTGGGAACTGGTGGTCTCAGCCTGTCCAAATGGGCCACAAAAACCCAGCAGAACTCCCATCTCTGGTAGAGACCCCGCTGTGGTTGGAGCTTGTGTCAAGACTGGAAGAACAGCAGCTCAACTCATTGATGCACCTGTTGCAAGTATGGGGCAATATTCCCCTCGGACAGTGGAGGGGAAAAAAGGGGGGGGAAGAAAAAGAAGAAAAAAAACAATGAGGTGGCATTACTTGAAGCTGGTGCAAGTGTGGGAAACTTGACTTCCTGTGAACACTCCAGCTGTGAACAGCTTTCAGAGGGTGAGACCAGCACTGCTGGACACAGAGGACTGTCCCAGGAGACCAGTCATTACTGCCCCTCTCCGTCCCGCTGCGACACGCCATCGTGCCACGCCGTATCAAACACCGTCCCGTCTGTTCACACTCACAACCGCTCCGCCTGCGTCCCCCAGCGCACCGTCCCGTCTGTTCATACTCACAACCGCTCCGTCTGCGTCCCCCAGCACACCGCCTCCACGGGCCCAACACAAAACACCGTCTCCGTTAAATAAACACGGGGACATCGCCTTTCATTCAGGAAGACTGACAGCTTCCAGGAACTTGGTCCTACAGGGCTGGCATGTGTTGGCAAATGTTATAGTGCAAGTAGTTCAAAGTTGCTTTCTTTTTGTTCACATATTCAGGGGCAGGCGACTTCTGGGTCACTTGACAGAATATTGGTCTGTCCCCCCCCATCCTACTGGACTGTTTGTGGGTCCCCTACAGCTGTGGATCCATAGAATCGTCACCACCTCTCACCCCACTAGTGAGGGCCCTGTTAGGGGGGGGGGGGGGCGGACATAGGGGTGGGGTGGGCCAAGGCTCCTGGTGAGACAATAAAACACGGAGGAAGGTTGTCCACCTTCCAAAATACCTCTTATTCCCTGCTTTAAGGTGACAAAGACAAGCTGAAACGCATCTATCACGGCAAGCCCGCGGCGGAGAGGAATATTTATGGTGATTTTCCTCGTCTGGTGTTTGGTTTTTAAGGGCACGACACGTGCGGGCTGCAGACCCCCGTGTGTTCGGCGTGCCTTATCGATCCAGCGGCAGGGGAATAAATCTGCTTTAACGGCCTAGCTTAGCCAAGCCGAGCCAAGCCAGCGCCTGTGTGTGTGTGTGTGTCATTGAACAATCCCCTCCAGGACCAGGGGAGATTCATTCAGCAGGGCGGCCTGTGATTGGGCCACAGGATCAGCCTGTTAAGATCATTTCAATCTGGAGCTTCAGAGGGCTTTCTGGACAAGGCCGTATCAGACATCTCGCGTCTCCCGGAAGGTCAGGGAGCCTCCAGAATTTCGCCTTGAGATCCCTGACGCCCGCGACAGGTCATTAATCTCCCGCAAACGAGCAATCTCCACCACGGCTGGAGGAAAGTTTTAATGCCGATAAAACTCATGATCCCGTTCACCACAAACTGCGGCAAGTGCGGTCGATACGTGCAGGGAGCCCCACCAAGCGCCGCTGACATCCAGAATCATACACCAGGCACAACAACGTCCCCTAAAGCAAGGCGTTTCTGTTTCACGGACACAGACTGAGCTTAGTCCTGGACTAAACTGAGTTCTGTACGGAGAATCAAAAATCTAATTCTATTTGAGGACCAATTCTAGGACCAGGCTTAATCTGTGTCTGTGAAACTGGCCCTCTGGGTTTTTGATTAATCGTCCAATATCAATACACGGCAAAGCCTATTATCTATAAACCAATCTTTGTCTGGCCAGTCACGGTCATAAAACGTTACTGTATCAACATCTGGAGCTGAAGCTCCTTCGCATTCCTGCGTGTGGAGAGGGAAGATTCCGGCAGAGTAGATTTACCTCAGAATAATAATGATGGCCCTGAAGATTGGCGACATCATCGCTTTGCTCCCTATTAATCTGGCAGGCGCTAAGGAACTGAAGACTGCTACAAAAGCTGAACTGCAGCTAAACGCTCAACACAACGCTTTTCAACTCCTCTCCTTTGACTGTGCTTCACTTTGCCAAAAACCTGTGGGTAGAATGCAAACTCCTACCGCCATTAAACCCATCAACTCAGCGAAGACGGCCGAGGATTCTCAATCACCCTCGTCTTAATGGAATCCCTGCGGTGAAAAACAGCTTGAGCTATGTTTTGAAACGCTGGTTGCGCAGTTCAGACCAGCTCCCCACTCCACATTGTTTAGCTAGTTGACCACTTCACATGAGCTCCCACTTTGATATTGCTCAAGCTATGTTCCTGGTTGACCAGCTACCAGCTCAGACAAGGTACCAGCACTAGCTGGTTGACCAGCTCATACACAGCTAGACCAGACTTATGACCAGCTTGACTATGTTGGTTGACCAGCTCATACCCAGCTAGACCAGCTTGACCATCTTGACCAGCTCAATTTCCAAGCTGGCATAGCTGGATTTTACAGCAGGGATGTCAAACAGGTGAAGTTGATGTTGGGGGTGAAATACAGGATCACAGGCGTTTAGAGAAGTTGAAGCTCAGCTGGAATTGTGCTTCCCAGTCAGGGGAGGGGACGTCGGAAACAGTGTTTTAGCTCCATGTCATGAACAAGCCACCAACCAGTTTTAGAAGATGCACGAGGCAATAGTCTCAGTCACTGGGCAGGGGTTGGGGGTGAGTGTACAAATGATTCTTTATTGTTAATGCAATGAATTGACTCTAAATATCTTTAAGGAAGCAGGATAGTACAGTGGTTGGGATCATTTTCACCTGCTGTAAAATAAAATAATTTTATTTGTGGAACTGTCAGTGAGTTTTCAGAGCGAGTGAGATTGACTGTTTTGTAAGAGTTTTTAAGTACCATGGGACAGAACACACAGATCAGAACAAAAAGATCAATCTTTGCATTAACACTAGAACAGAGCACACTGTCAAGATATAATGGAATTCCTGTGAAGAATTGCATCCACAGCCCCACCTAAGAATCGCCTTGAGCTCCACAGCCCAGATTTCAAACACAGTCCCAACACAACCCCACCTTCAGCTACACAGCCCAGATTACAAACACAGTCCCAACACAATCCCACCTTCAGCTCCACAGCCCAGATTTCAAACACAGTCCCAACACAATCCCACCTTCAGCTCCACAGCCCAGATTACAAACACAGTCCCAACACAACCCCACCTTCAGCTCCACAGCCCAGATTACAAACACAGTCCCAACACAACCCCACCTTCAGCTCCACAGCCCAGATTACAAACACAGTCCCAACACAACCCCACCTTCAGCTCCACAGCCCAGATTACAAACACAGTCCCAACACAACCCCACCTTCAGCTCCACAGCCCAGATTACAAACACAGTCCCAACACAACCC
>NC_083767.1:61042363-61044863 GCF_963514075.1 Conger conger | reverse complement strand
GTCTGTCGCCCCTCGTAGGGAGACATGGGGCCCAATTATTGTTCATGTGTTTCCTGGCAACAGGGCGACACAGCCTGGAAGGCCTGACAGCTGATCTGTTAGATCTGAGGAGATGTGAGGTGGGCATTTGCATACTGCACACTTTTGCTCTTTTGGACTCTCGGCAGCACACTCGTAAACAGCCTGTAACCTTGCGCAGGGAACGGATCTGGTCCCCAGGTTCATTATGAGTAGAGTCACACCCATTGGAAGACGCTGCTCTTTTGCATTGCCAACAGTTGCTCGTTATTGTGTGCTTTTGAGACGCACAGAAGAGGGCACACATCGCGCAGTGCAAACAGACGGGATTCAGTGCAACCCTGTCTCTTACACTCGAGAAACGAGACTTCGCTCCCAGCTAACATTTACTGCACATCAGTTAGCATTGCTGTCGCTATGTCCATGGGAAGTGTGTGTCAGTCAGCATTGTTATCGCTATGTCCATGGGAAGTGTGTGTCAGTTAACATTGTTATCGCTATGTCCATGGGAAGTGTGTGTCAGTCAGCATTGCTATCGCTATGTCCATGGGAAGTGTGTGTCAGTCAGCATTGCTATCGCTATGTCCATGGGAAGTGTGTGTCAGTTAACATTGCTATCGCTATGTCCATGGGAAGTGTGTGTCAGTCAGCATTGCTATCGCTATGTCCATGGGAAGTGTGTGTCAGTTAACATTGCTATCGCTATGTCCATGGGAAGTGTGTGTCAGTTAACATTGCTATCGCTATGTCCATGGGAAGTGTGTGTCAGTTAGCATTGCTATCGCTATGTCCATGGGAAGTGTGTGTCAGTCAGCATTGCTGTCGCTATGTCCATGGGAAGTGTGTGTCAGTTAACATTGCTATCGCTATGTCCATGGGAAGTGTGTGTCAGTTAACATTGCTGTCGCTATGTCCATGGGAAGTGTGTGTCAGTTAACATTGTTATCGCTATGTCCATGGGAAGTGTGTGTCAGTTAACATTGCTATCGCTATGTCCATGGGAAGTGTGTGTCAGTTAACATTGTTATCACTATGTCCATGGGAAGTGTGTGTCAGTCAGCTTTGCTTTCGCTATGTCCATGGGAAGTGTGTGTCAGTCAGCATTGCTGTCGCTATGTCCATGGGAAGTGTGTGTCAGTTAACATTGCTATCGCTATGTCCATGGGAAGTGTGTGTCAGTTAACATTGCTATCGCTATGTCCATGGGAAGTGTGTGTCAGTCAGCATTGCTATCGCTATGTCCATGGGAAGTGTGTGTCAGTTAACATTGCTATCGCTATGTCCATGGGAAGTGTGTGTCAGTTAACATTGCTATCGCTATGTCCATGGGAAGTGTGTGTCAGTTAGCATTGCTATCGCTATGTCCATGGGAAGTGTGTGTCAGTCAGCATTGCTGTCGCTATGTCCATGGGAAGTGTGTGTCAGTTAACATTGCTATCGCTATGTCCATGGGAAGTGTGTGTCAGTTAACATTGCTGTCGCTATGTCCATGGGAAGTGTGTGTCAGTTAACATTGTTATCGCTATGTCCATGGGAAGTGTGTGTCAGTTAACATTGCTATCGCTATGTCCATGGGAAGTGTGTGTCAGTTAACATTGTTATCACTATGTCCATGGGAAGTGTGTGTCAGTCAGCTTTGCTTTCGCTATGTCCATGGGAAGTGTGTGTCAGTTAACATTGCTATCGCTATGTCCATGGGAAGTGTGTGTCAGTTAACATTGTTATCGCTATGTCCATGGGAAGTGTGTGTCAGTCAGCATTGCTATCGCTATGTCCATGGGAAGTGTGTGTCAGTTAACATTGCTATCGCTATGTCCATGGGAAGTGTGTGTCAGTCAGCATTGCTATCGCTATGTCCATGGGAAGTGTGTGTCAGTCAGCATTGCTATCGCTATGTCCATGGGAAGTGTGTGTCAGTTAACATTGTTATCGCTATGTCCATGGGAAGTGTGTGTCAGTTAACATTGCTGTCGCTATGTCCATGGGAAGTGTGTGTCAGTCAGCATTGCTATCGCTATGTCCATGGGAAGTGTGTGTCAGTTAACATTGCTATCGCTATGTCCATGGGAAGTGTGTGTCAGTTAACATTGCTATCGCTATGTCCATGGGAAGTGTGTGTCAGTTAGCATTGCTATCGCTATGTCCATGGGAAGTGTGTGTCAGTCAGCATTGCTGTCGCTATGTCCATGGGAAGTGTGTGTCAGTTAACATTGCTATCGCTATGTCCATGGGAAGTGTGTGTCAGTTAACATTGCTGTCGCTATGTCCATGGGAAGTGTGTGTCAGTTAACATTGTTATCGCTATGTCCATGGGAAGTGTGTGTCAGTTAACATTGCTATCGCTATGTCCATGGGAAGTGTGTGTCAGTTAACATTGTTATCACTATGTCCATGGGAAGTGTGTGTCAGTCAGCTTTGCTTTCGCTATGTCCATGGGAAGTGTGTGTCAGTTAACATTGCTATCGCTATGTCCATGGGAAGT